>NW_022162143.1:0-147076 GCF_008728515.1 Papio anubis | reverse complement strand
AAAAAAAAAAAAAAAAAAAAATTAGCTGCGCCTGGCAGCGTGCACCTGTAGTCCCAGCTACTTGGGAGGCTGAGGCAGGAGAATTGCTTGAACCTGGGAGGCAGAGCTTGCAGTGAGCCAAGATAGTGCCACTGCACTCCAGTCTGGGCAACAGAGTGAGACTCCGTCTCCAAAAAAATAAAACAAAACAAACAGTCATTATTTCTTGTCTAAGGTGTTACAACAACCTTTTAACTGGTTTCTCTGCTTCTATCTTTGCCCTATCACCAACCACCACACCCTGTGGGCTACTCCCAACAAAGTGGCCAGAGTGATTCTTTTTGAAGATGACATTAGTCCTTTGCTCCAAAGTCTTTACCATGGCCATAAAAACCCACTATGACCCAATCCTTTGCTGTCTTTCTGGTCTAATCTCATACTAGTCTATTCTTCATTCATTCAGCTCTAGCCAGGCAGCCTCCATGACAGCTTCATGGCAGGAGCGGGCCCTGCACTGGCTTGCTCTGTCAGCCTCTAGGACTTTTCTCTCATATAACTTATCCCTTTACTTTCTTTGTTACTTTGCTCCATGTTATCTTCAACAGACAGTTCTTCCCTGACTTCCCCATATAAAATACTCCCAATCACTCTCTATAGCTCTCATCCTGCTTTATTTTTCATCATTGCACTTATCACCAGTGATATTATAATTTTATTAATTTGTTTACCAGCTATCTTCCTTGACTAGAATTTAAACTTCATGATAGCAAGCTTTGTCTGTTTTGCTCATTGCTGTGTTATCATCTGGTACATGTAAGGAGTTCAATAAAATCTGTTGAATGAATAAATGAAAAATAATTTCAGTCCCCCAGATGAAGAAAAGTCCTTGTAAAGACTGGGACCACTTAAGAATGAGTTTTTATATAAATTAGTATGAAAATGAAATGTTTATTTTATAACATACAGATCTCGATATATTTTCATTGTACCAGTAACTGACTACTCTATGGGATTATCTAAGTAGGATGGTTATCTAAGGAGGATGATTTTATCTACCTTAGAGCTTGGTAAAGCTCTAAAACATATATATAAATGATAGCCTTTTAAAGCAGGGGTACCCAACTCTCATCCCTGTTAGGAACAGGGTCACACAGCAGGAGGTGAGTAGCCGAGTGCATTACTGCCTGACCTCTGCCTCCTGTCACGTCAGTGGCAACATTAGATTCTCATAGGAGCCTGTGCACCCTATTGTGAACTGTACGTGTGAGGGATCAAGGCTGCATTGTCCTCATGAGAATCTCATGCCTGATGATCTGTCACTGTCTCCCATCAACCCCAGATGGGACCACTATCTAGCTGCAGAAAAACAAGAGGGCTCCCACTGATTCTACATGATGGTGAGTTGTATAATTATTTCATTATATTATTACAATGTAATAATAACATAAATACACTGTACTATAAATGTAATGAGTTTGAATCATCCCCAAACCATCTCCCCCACCCCTCGATCTATGGGAAAATTTTTTGTCTTCTATGAATTTGGTCCCTGGTGCCAAAATGGTTGGGGACTGCTGTTTTAAAGGATAGAGTTATAAAGAAAAATGAAAGCCCTTCTGGTAGATGAGGGCCCTGGAATCACTTAGCCCCTTGATTATTTTTACTTTATACTTAAACATAATAGAACAATATAGATGAAGTTTAAGTTCCCCTTTTCTTCTGCCTAGTCTTATACCCCTCCCTACCTTCTCAAAGGCAACTATCATTAATCCAATGTGTAAACTTTCCAGTTGTTACTTTGAGTTGTTCCTTGTATTAAACAAAAATCTATAAGCAACATACACTGTTCTGTGAAGCTTTTAAATGCTTATGTAAGTTCCATTACACTGTACATATTCTACAATTTTTTAAATTCAACATTGTTTTTGAGATCCATCCATGTTGATACACTCAGATGAAGTTCATTCATTTTAACTACTAAAAATTATCCCATTGAATAAATAATCAGATTTATTCATCTATTTCTCTACTGAAAGGTAATTATGTAGCTTCCAGTTTTTCTACAAACAGTACTGCCATAAGTGTCTTTGTATATGTCTCTTGGTATATACCTGTAAGAATTTCTCAGCTATAAATCTCGAAGTCAATTTTCTAGGGCTTATGATTTTTTTCTATTTTATTTTATATTAACAAATTTTTTCTCTCTCAAACACTTATATCCATTTATACTTCCATTAGCAGTATATGATAGTTCTTATTTTCTTATTACCTTGCATATATATGCCATTTATACATGATACAGGTAATATATATATACTAAAAAGTTACTATTCCAATGGACATTAAATTTTATTTTTTTAAAAAATTGTCTTTTCCTCAATTACTAGCAATGCTGTGTGCCTTTTAACCTGCCTGCTAGACATAGGGATTTTCTCCCCCATGAATTGTTGGTTCCTATCCTTTGCATATTTTTAAGTGGAGCTATTTATTACATTATAGAAGCTTTATATATTCTGGATACTAATTCTATTATATATATTTAACTTTGTTAATAACTTTTATTAAAGTTAACATTTTGATCTAGTCAAATAATTTTTTTCCTTTATGAGTTATTTTTATGTCTTATTTAAGAAATCCTATCTAAGATTAAAAGCAGTCTATATTTTATTCTAAAAGTTTTGAAGTTAGCTTTTCTCAGTTTGATCTTTAATTGGAATTTATTCTTGTGTATGGTCTGGTGTAATATACAGTATATACTATTTCCATCTGGGAACCCATTCACTATTTTATTATACTAAATTTCAGTATGTGCTTGAATCTTTTTCTGGCCCTTTTCTGTTTTATTATTAATCTACTCATCTATCCCTAAATCAACACCACACTTTGAATTTATTACTGCTATAAAATTTAGGTCTAGTTATTTGATTGCATGACCCTCCTTGTTCATTTCCAAAACAGTCTTGAAAATTCTTGGACCTTTGTTTTTCCAGGTGAATTTTTCAATCAGGTTTCTAATTTCACAAAAGTCCTCCTAAACTTTATGTAGGACTTTATTTTTGGACTGTATTAATGCTATAGGTTGAATGGGAGATGATGACTGATAATTTGGATTATTGTTTTAATCTGTCCTTAAAATGTCATTTCCTTTCTGAATAAATATTTTGTTAGAAAGAGTACAAGGCAACTTACAGATGGTATTGTGAATTTTATCTGTGTGTTGATGTTCAGGCAAACTATTGGTTTTCTATGTTGACCTTATCTCCAGCAACCTTCATGAACTTTTATTAGTTCTAATAGCATGTAGATTTTTATTTTTTGAGACAGAGCTTTGCTTTTGTTGCCCAGGCTGGAATGCAGTACGCCATCGCAGCTCACCACAACCTCCGCCTCCCGGGTTCAAGCAATTGTCCTGCCTCAGCCTCCTGGGTAGTTGGCATTAGAGGTATGCACCACCACGCTCGGTTAATTTTGTATTTTTTTTTTTTTTTTTTTTTGGAGAGACTGGGTTTCTCTATGTTGGTCAGGCTGTTCTCGAATTCCCAACCTCAGGTGATCCACCCACCTTGGCCTCCCAAAGTGCTGGGATTACAGGTGTAAGCCATCGTGCCCGGACAGTTCTAATAGTATGTAGATTCTCTTGCAGGTAATCATTTCATTTATAATTAATATTTTTCTTTCTTTCCAATCTTTATGTCTCTTTCCCCCTCCTTTTTCTTATCTAATTACTTTGGCTAAAATCTCCAATATAATAAAGAGTAGCAGTAACAGAAGATATCCTTGTTTTGTTTCTGCACTAAAGAATTTATTTCTAAGCTTCCTGTAATCAAGAATAATTCTGGTAACATGTGTTTTAGTAAATGTTCTCTATCCATTTAAGACACTTTTTTTTTTTAGTGCTACTAGTATGACAGTTAAGGCTTTTGCTCTTCTTTTCTCTCTGCCAAGGAACACTCTTCGAAAGTGCTACCTGCCTGACTTGCTCCCTTACTTTTCTATGCCCAGTGGTTCAAACGTTATCTCCTTAGAAACCTTCCCTGACTGTATCTTGTCATTCTCTTGTCCTTTACACGTTGCTTTATCTTTATTATAATTACTGCCACTGGCATTTATCTGTTTGTCCAACATCCCCACTAGCTTTATAAAGAAAGAAGTTGGTATGATTTGCTTACTACTATCTTCCCAACACAAGGAACAGTACCTGGCAAGGAGGCTTATTATCTATTATCTTTTTTAAAAAAACTAGCTTTGAATTTTCTTGATTGAGCTCTTTTTTGACATCTCATCAGTTTTTATTTATTTTTTGTTTTTCTTCTGCATTATTTGTATTTATGCTGTTAAAGCTGAATACAAAACACATTTTCCCCTTACTTCTTTGTTTTTAATAAGCACACACAAGAAAGACTTTATCTTTCTATTCCTGAAAAATTTCCATTAACTGGAACCTACAAATTTCGCTATGTATTATTTTGTTATTTAATTTTAAATATTTTGTAATTTAGTATTTGATGTCCATGAATATATATGTATCTTATTTTTAAACTATCTACTACCAATCAGTTACTTTTTCACTTCAGCCAGGGAATATGGTTTTCATGATGAAAATTTCCTTTGGGACCCAACTCACAGTCATATTTTTTAAGAATCTAGGTATCCTTTAAAAAAATCTGTATTCTCTATTTATCTGCTAGAGGGATTTCCATACAGATCTATATTTAATCAAGTGTATTAATTATGCTATTTAAATATTTTGTTGCCATTTTATCTACCAGTTTCTGGCAACTACGACTGGACATTTATTAATTTCTCTTTGGAAGTGTCAATTTTTGCATTCTTAACTCTAAGACTATACTGCTAAGACTATATTCTATATAAATAAGACTATAATTTTTACATTTTCTTGGTAGTATATTCCTTTTATCAAGATCTAGTGTCCTTTACGGTAATACCATTTTGTCTTAAGCTCTACTCTGTTGTATATTAATTTTGTCAAACCATCTTTTTGTTTTCTGGTTTTTACTACTGATGAGAAATTTGTGGTCAGTCTCTCTTTCCTCATGTGATTTATTCTTTTTAATTTAATCATGAGTTCATTTTAAGCAAGGATATTTTCTCCAGGGAAGTCCTGTATACCTGGATTGGCATTATTTTCTCTCGTGATCTGAAATTTTTAAATTATGAACTTATCTTCAGAACAATTATTTTTCAGAGGAATCTTATATCCTGTGGGTTACAGAAGCAGTTTCATATTTGTCTCTGCTGAATTTCTAAGGGTTTAATGGTTCCAGACATATTTGTATACTGATTTATTGATTTAGAGTCCTTGTACCAAAAGGAAACTATGATATCAAATCAAACTCCACATTCATCTATAATACAGGCTTAAGGCTCCGGATCTCATACTTTACCCTTCTACATGCCCTGGGCAAACAGCAGGCTTACCTGAAACTTCCTGGGTCTGTCTGTGGGTTCCCTTTTTCAGTCCCATTTTATAGGTAAAGATCTCTCTTCAGGTTCTATGCTTTAGTTTATCAGTTCCAACTACCTTGTGAGAGCACAGAGTATGTGGCCTAGACTTTTCTATGAACATTAAGACATCAATCCCCAGCATTTAAGGTCTGTATGAGGACGTGAAAACCACTATGGCCCATTTAGGAATTAGTTCCTGCTTACCACCTTTCTTAAGTCAGCTTCCCTGACTCCTTGTTACTAGCACCTATGAATTTAATTTCTCTTTCTTGATTTGAAGCTTTTATATATGTAAATAACCTTTCTGTATATATCTTATCAACAGTTTATGTCCGGAGTGTGGGGTGAACATCCTGCCACAAGAGCTCAACTATACTGTCCAGGAGTCTTTTACTACATGGGTGTATACGTAAACTATATGTATACATATAAACTGTATACATAAATGTGTATGTGTATATATGTATAATATACACACATTTCTATACATATATGTGTGTATCATAAACCCATCATAGTTTTATACCAGTGTTAATGGAATATATTTGAAAACTTCCCCCAAATTCTACCACTGCAACAAATAAACTCTTTTCTTTTTTCACATATTCTCTCCAATATGTAGTCATGAACATATCTAATTTTTAACACTGCTATAATCAAACCAGGGTATTATTTAAATTTGCCAAAATCATATTCTAATAATCTTCAAATTTTTAATGTCATGTATTTTTTGTAATTCCATTTAGCAGATGTTTCATAATTTCCTAAACTATTACCTGAATATACTTTGTTTTAATTGTTTCAATTAAAATAATGCTTCAGTGTTCTGCTTCAGATAATGACAATTTAACATATATTAAAATTAACTTGCCACACATAACAATTATACATTCTGGACAAAATACAAAAACAAATGTTAAGTCAAAAGAGTAATCAAAAGCAGGTAGCAACTGGAAGGAAGTTAGCCTTAAATGAGAAAACTGTACTGGTATAGTTTATTTATTTTTTTTTTGAGATGGAGTCTTGCTCTCTCGCCCAGGCTGGAAGGCAGAGGCGAGATCTCAGCTCACCGCAACCTCCACCTCCTGGGTTCAAGTGATTCTCCTGCCTCAGCCTCCTGAGTAGCTGGGATTACAGGCACATGCTGCTACGCCTGGCTAATTTTTTTTATTTAAGTAGAGATGGGGTTTCACGGTGTTGCCCAGGCTGGTCTAGAACTCCTGAGCTCAAGAAATCCACCTGCCTCGGCCTCCCAAAGTGCACTGGTAGAATCTGTTGTCTTGCTAGCTTAAAAAGGACAAAGTTTGTGGTTGCCAAGGCAGCTTAAAAGTGAAAGGCAGAATCCCAGAAAGGAAAGTGCTGCAAAATTTCTATACGAACTACACCTAATATTTGAATGACCCTAGCCTGAGGAAGACTCCAAGGTTCTTCACAAAGAGAAACAGCTGGAAGGTGAAAGGATCTGAGATGAGATTTCTGCTGCTGCCTGTCACAGAAAAAATCATGTTGGGGGTTGAATCCAGCCACATTAGATGTCTACTAAAACAAAAATTCAACACTCATCAGAGAAAAATAACAGAATCCAAAGTCTATAATACGTCACCCATAATGCCCATTACACAAGCAAAATACACTATAGTGAACGAACAGGAAAAAAAAGACCTAGAGTCAAGAGAAAAAGCAGCTCACAGACACTAAATCCTGAATGATCTAAGTGTCAGAATGATCAGACAAGGACTTCAAAGCAAGTATTATAAACATTTTCAAGTATTTAAAGGAAAATATGGTCATAATAAATGTTTGCATGGGGAAATTTCTCAGACAAATGGAAGCTATGAAAAAGAACCAAATGGAAGTTCCAGAACTTAAAAGGTATAATGTCTGAAATGAAAAATTCATTGGATGGCCTTAATTTGAGATCAGATGGCAGAAAAAGGGCCACTTACTGGAAAATCAATAGGTCTATTGAATGTGAAGAAAAGACTTTAAAAAAATAATAAACAGAGCTTCAGAAATTTAAAGTTCAATATTAAGTGGTCTAACTATGTACAATGGGAGAGGAGAGATGAGACAGAAAAATACAATATTTAATAAATGGCCAAAGTCTTTCCAAATTCTAAGAGAAACACAAATTTCTAGATCCAAGAAGTTCAGCAAATTCCAAGCAGGATAATTATAAAGAACCCACACATAGTCAAAAGGATGAAAAAACAAAGATAAAAAGCACACTGTGAAAGCAGCCAGAAAAAAGTAACATTGCATGCAGTGAAAAAGTTATATGAATGAAACCTGACTAATGATACCTGACTTCTACTGACAGTAAACTGATTTGCAGCAGAGGTACCAAAGCAATTCAAGGGACAAAAGAAAATCGTTACTACAAATTCTGATGGAGTAACTAGACACATCTGTAAACAAATGTACAAACCTCATACTACAGAAAAATTTGAGCTGAAGCTTAAAATGTCTAGAAGAAACCATAGGAGAATATGCTGATATGAGAGCGGACAAAGATTTCTTAGGGTTACAGAAGCAATAAACATTTTTTTTTCTTTTTGAGACAGAGTCCCACTTTATCACCCAGGCTGGAGTGCAGTGGTATGATCTCGGCTCACTTCAACTTCCACCTCCAGGGTTCAAGTGATTCTGCTGCCTCAGCCTCCCCAGTAGCTAGGCCACGACGCCCAGCTGATTTTTGTATTTTCAGTAGAGATGGGGTTTTGCCGTGTTGGCCATGCTGGTGTTGAACTCCTGACCTCAGGTGATCCACCCACCTCGGCCTCCCAAAGTGCTGGGATTACAAGCATGAGCCACTGTGCCCCGCTGCAATAAACATTTTTAAAAAGGCTTTGGGAGGCCAAGGCGGAAAAACTGCTTGAGGCCAGGAGTTTGAGACCAGCCTGGGCAACACGGTGAGACTCTATTTCTACAATTTTTTTTTAAAAAGCCAGGCGTGGTGGTGCATGCCTGTAGCCCTTAGCTACTCGGAGGCTGAGAATCGCTTGAGCCCAGGAGTTCAAGACTTCAGTGAGCTCTGATCATGTTACTGCACTTCAGCCAGGACAACAGAGCGAGACCGTTTCTAAAAACAAAAATAAATCAGACCCAATCAAAATAACAGTAAACTTCCATTCACTGAACTACATCAATTAAGAAGGTAAAAAAACCACCAACTAAATAAAATACTTGAAAAACATATCTGACAAAACATTTATGCCTAGAATATATAAGGAACTCCTACAACTCTGTAGTAAAAGACAGGTAACTCAATAAATAAAGAGCAAACAACTGGAATAGCTATTTCACAAAAATGTCCAAAAATGTCCAATAAACACATGAAAAGATGTTCAAGGAACCAAGCCATCAAGGAAATACAAATCAAAATCGCAATGATATACCATTAGGAGGCTTAAATTAAAAATGCCAAAGACCCAAATATTGGCAAGGATTTGAAGCAACCATAACTCTCATATATTTATGGTGGGAATGTGAAACGCAAAAGATATCAATGTAAGAATGAATAAGCACTTTGTGGCATAGTCACACAATGGAATACTACCTAGCAATTAAAAGAAAACCATACATACATAGAGGAACATGGATGAATCTAATAGATATTATACTGAGCCATATAAAACACCTAGAAAAGTTCATTCTGTATGATTTTACTTACATGAAGTTCTAGAGTAGGTAAAATTAATACATGATAAAGGAAAAATTAGAAAAAGTAGCTGTCTCAGGATGAGGCTTCCCTGCTGACTGGGAAGGATCATGTACAGACAACATAATGCAATGCTCCATTTCCCTTTTCAGGAAAGAATTCTGACCCACTGCTGGGAGTGCAGTGCAGTGCAGCACAAAGCCCTCGGTGTCTGTCAGCATTCAGTGTCTGTGCCCTTGGGTATGATTGCTTAGGCTGAAGGAAATATCACTTCTCAAGGTCATACCAATTTCCAGGGACAGCCCATATCTAGACACTAATCAACATGGGGATATTAAGGACCAGCCCCTTCCCCCAACTTGAGACAGCTTTGACTGGTCATTCTATCTTCGGAACTCTTCAGCATTGCAGTTCAACCTTCCCTCTTCCCAAGCTGTTTCCTTCCCCTCCATTCCCTTCCATAGATCATAGATCATAGAATCACAAAAGCACTCCCTAATAAACTGGTCCTTAAAATATGATTCCTGGACTAACAGTATCAGCATACCTGGGAACTAGTTAAAAATGCAGATTTCTGGGTCCCACTACAGACCTCCTGAATTGGAAAGCAGAAGCACCATTTACATGTGAAGAGCTTCCTATCAACTTTTTGTGCCCCACTCTTAAATATACTCAGATGGATAGACAACTGGAAAAAACCCTCCAATATGAAAGACAGAGAAAAAAGGGGGTGAAACCCTTACTTGGAAGAAATAACACTATGCAAAAAGAAAACAAAACTTTAATCCTCACAAAGGTTAAGGGAAGACGCTGCATTCAAGAAACACAAATTGGATACTATATACTTATATTTTTAAAGTATATTCAGAAAGTTAAAAAGAGACATCTTAGAAATTAAATCTATTTAGGCTGGCTATTTTCTCTTTGCTCTTTGAAATCACTCTCTACCCTCTGTGATAACCTAGGAAGCTGGACTTTTCACCATCAGTAGGGCTCCCTTCCTCTCTGCCAAATGTTTGTCACTGGACAGAGGTAGGGATGTAAAAGAAGAGAAAGGACCTGGTTCTTTCTGACAGGCAATGAGTTAGTGGTTTGGGTAACTGTGGTTTTTCTCGGCAGGTTTTGTAATATCTTTTTAAGTCAATAAATTGTAAGTTCCTAAAACTTTGATTAAAAATTAAATACATGAAAATTCAAGTAAATAAAATTTCAAATAACAAAACGTCAAAGTTATCAAAAAAGAAATGGAATTACCTATGAACAAAGGAGTTAGAAGAATATATTTGCAATTATCTCTCTTTTTACCATTACTCCAACTAGTTAAGAAAGCATTTTCAGCAGCTGGAAAAATATGCACAAAAATACACGTATCACTCAATAATAAACCACCAATACACATCTGAGCCTGCACTTAATAAAAGTAGGTAATATTTGACTTTTAAGTATTTCATAATTTAAATGTTCATTTATTATTTTGGGGTTTCTTAAACAATTTTATTTTATACATGTTTATTTCAACTCAAATTTTGACAGACTAAAAGACTGTATTTTGTTAGAGTCCATTTATAGGCAATTTTGCAACACTGATTTCTTGTGGGGGGAAAAAAACCCAAAACAGACAGATAGTAATTATTACGATCTGTGGAACTGAATGACCAGGAAAGCCGACCTCTTACTGCAAACCAAGCACATGGAGATAAGTCCACCAATGCAGCAGCAGCATCTTGATGATGAGTTGAATGGAGACAAAACATCTTATGTTGTGCCCAGAAGGTAGGGTAAGGCTCAAAGCTGCAAGGGGCAAAATGTTTTCATAAAGGCAAGATTCAGGTGCTGCTTGCTGCAGCACTCCATAGACACACCCTGTCTGTCCCAATGGCTTGTGACTGCCACGCGGCAACAATGAACACAATATACTCTCACTCTCACTCTCAGAGCAAGTATCTTCCCCTTATGAGAGAATGAATTCAGGCAATTCTTTACAAAAATGACAGCATTTGTTCCAAGGCACCAACAGTATAAAGCTTTTCAGAAAGTACACAGAAATAAACAGACTAAACATGGGAATTAGTTCTTAATGGTGGAATCTGTTACTACTGTAACTAGGTAAAAATAAGTTCAGATAGATTACAATCAAAATGCATATCGAATAGACTGTGCTGTGTGAGGGAATGTCTGACCAAAGAGTATTCTCATAGGCACTTTGGGTGCTGGCTGGTAAGCGCTCACAAGGGTTCTTCTCAGGGCCAGAGAAGCTGAGCATCTTATGTATTTGTAAAATCTTTCTCCAGACTTCTTGCCAAGCTTCTTCTCTGCCATCAGCTTTTTCAAGGATGGGCTGGGCTGAAATATGGGGTTCTTCGTATCTATCATGCCATCCATTCATGATGAACTTCACAGAATCCAGCCCAACGTAATCTAGAAGCTCAGATGAGCCCCTGGGGTACCTGGCTCCTAACTTCATAGCAGTGTCAGTGTTTTCCTTGGATACGTCAAGTCATTCATGCAGCTTGACTGCTTCCATGAGGTGTTGAATCCTAAGACGGCTGACAATAAACCCAGGAGTGTCCTTGCAAGAAACAGGATGCTTTACCAAGGTTTTGCTCAAGTTTACCAAAGATTCAAATGTCTTTTGGGTGGTCATTGGTGTTTTAAAGACCTCTGCAAGTTTCATCAGGGGCACTGGGTTGAGTAAACGGAGGTCAGCAAATTGGTCTTGTTTGGTGGTAGCACTGGCTATGCTTGTAATTTGCAAAGAGGAAGTGTTGCTGGCAAAGTTGTATGTTCAGCAACAAACTTGTCCAACCTCTAGGAGAGTTTGATTTTCACCTTTAGATTTTCTACAATGGCCTCTACCACCAGGTCTGTGCTATGGACTATGGATGTTGCATCTGTGCTGGTTGATATGCTGCTTAGGGTTTTCTCCACAAATTCATCATCAGCCTTAGGGTTTTCTACAAACAACTTCTTTGTCGCTTTCCTAAGGCTTTTCTCAATTCCCTCTTTATATTTTGCCAAGATGTCCTCTGTCTGGTCAAGGAACACTACTGTGTGGCTGGTCACTGCAGAAAACTGTGTGATGCTGATGACCATCATGTGCTTGATGATGATTTTTCTCGCCCAAGGATGTGGACAAGGAAGACCCCGAGTGCATTAACTGGCTGGTGATGAAAGCCATGGTGCAGTGGGGGCGACGACAGCAAGACCCAGGCAGGGAAGGCACATGTGGTGTGGGGACCAGCAGACGGGCAGCCTCTGAGGCCATTTTTTACTTTTGAATAAAACGATATTACTAATTTTATCTGCAAATAACTTTTGTTCAAATGACAAGGTATGCTCAACATTAATATTTTTCTAATTTTTAAAATTGATTATTGTTGATAATTGATAAAACAGGCATTGAACTTCCAGTTTTGCTGATTTTTAACTTTTACAAAAATTTTAATTAAATAGTATCAGTCTGGTATTTTGGTATTAGATTTTAAAAAACAAAATATCAGTACCATAATTGTGCTGTGGTATCATAACTATTACATTTATGGAACATGCTAACTACTTATCTTCTAAATCTTTCAAGATTTACATCTCAAGTCATATTGCCAGAATGTTATTGATATAAAGTAGTAGGGAAGAGGGGGAAAACACCAGCAATAAAGCAGATAAAAATTTAAGCAACAGAGATATAGCTTGAGAAAGCATATTGTGTTTTCTGTAAATCAAACTATAGAGTGAAGCTGGATAAAGCTTTCTTATCTAGGGGGGCTATACAAAAGAAATAACAAATTTTAGGAAGCATGTGTTTAAAAATTAAAACTTAGTCTAATCCTACTTTCTCACAAAGAAATACGTTACAAAAATACCATGCAATATTTCCCTTTATTCAAACAAAAACATGATACAATAAATAAATTAGCAGTCATGGGCCAAACATATACA
This sequence comes from Papio anubis, assembly GCF_008728515.1. Lineage (NCBI taxonomy): Eukaryota > Metazoa > Chordata > Mammalia > Primates > Cercopithecidae > Papio > Papio anubis. Next base: position 134,034 of record NW_022162143.1, on the reverse strand, counting down.
ATATATAATACAATGTAAGCAACAGTATGACAGAAAGAACATTTAGACAACTTGTTTGCTAGAAACATTTCAGAATCTGTTCCCCAATTTTAACAAATTGTTGATAAACTATTTTTTACTGCAGAAAATATTCTAGGAGACTCTCACTTATCCCTTCCAACACCACGTTTAGCCTCTATCCAAAAGTTCTATGCTATGTTTACATTTATTTGGAGTCCTCAAGTCTGAAGTCAGAGTAACTCACAATTCCTATATACTTGATTCAAATTTCTTGTGTTGTAGAAACAGAGGTATCTGTGAATACCAGATACTAGATATAACCCAAAGACAATCTGAGATAGAGGAGGTACAACTAGAAGAAGCTCTTAAATTCTATCCTTGCCAGGAAAAATCAAACTCTTAGCTTCTACTCTTATAAAATAATTAATTCTGTTAAAAACACATTGACTTCAGATCCCTTTTGCAGGTTGTGACTTGGCTCACAGTCCATCATAGCAAATCTTATTTTTACCTTATACTTGCTTATATTAAATGAAAACTATTTACTTTTACTTTTGTTTGCTCATATGCTATAAAACAAAATTTTATGTTTTTTAAAAACAATAATAGTCATAATGGTGGCTAATTCTAAAAAGGTGTAGCCAGAAAAAAAGGAAATAAAAAACACTTGGAATCACACCATGCAGACATTTAAATTCATTTACTTTGTTTTCTTAAAAATAATGGATTCTTTTGGTAAGGATGGGGAGAAATTGGAATCCTTGTACATTGCTTGTGGGAATGAACGATGGTCTGGCTGCTCTTGAAAAACCTGATATGTCTTCAGAAAGCTAAAACACAGAATTACCACTTGTCCTAACAATTCCACCCAAAGAAATAAAAATAGGAACGCAAACAAAAACCTCTACACAGATGTGCTGAATGTTCATAGTAGCACTATTCACAAAAGTCAAATGGAGGAAACAACCCAAATGACCATCGATGGATGAACGGATAAACAAAATGTGACATATTATTAAAATGAAATATTATTCAACCATAAAAAGGAATGAAGTACCGGCACATGCTACAATACGGATAAACCTTGAAAACTTTATGCTAAGTGAAAGAAGGCAGACATAAAAGGTCACATATTGTATGATTCCCTGTATACAAAATCTCCAGAATATCTACATCCAGAGAGATAGAAAGTGGATGAGTGGTTGGTTGGGGTTGGGGAAATGAAGAGTGACTGCTTAATGCACATTCCTTTTAAATGATGAAAAATGTTCTGGAACTAGATAGAGGTGATGGCTACATAACACTGTAAAGTTACTAAATGATACTGAATCGTACACTTTATGTGGTTAATTTTTATGTTATTAATTTTACCTAATAAAAAATAATTAGGATCATAAAATTAAGAAAAAACTTCCTTTAGATACTACCAGTGCCTAATCAACAGATTTCGAAGTATCAGTTCTGTTTCTCTCTGTAACCCAAGTTGCCTTTGAAATAATCATTGTTCACAGTGCTTGCCTGCTCTTATGAATTTTTAGAGACTCTAGTTTTCATGAAAGGAAATTAACCAAAGACCAATGTTTCTCAACCAGGTACTGACATTTAGGATGGCACCCTGCTTTACTTTATGGGTTCATCGAATGCATTATAAGATGTTTGGAATCATATGACGGTGTTCACTAAATGCCAGGAGTGCTTCCTAGACATTTTGACAAGCAAAATTGCCCCGCATTATTTCCACATGTTCCTAGTTGAAAGTCACTGCTCTAGAACAAAATGTCATATCCTACGTATTGTGTTACATTATAAGAAGTTCCCTAATATACGCAACTCAATGCTTTACAAACGAGTCATTTCAAAAGCTCACATGTTTTTATGTATGGAAAGTAAACTTCTTGCTTTTGACACAGGATGCTATAAAAATTTATTGATTTTATTGTTGTTCTAAACATAAAAATTAATTTCAACCAGAAGAATGAACTTTGTCATGAGGTAATTTGTGCCTGACATTTGATTACTAGATCATATTACTCAAATGAATATTCAACTTCTACTAATAACATTATTTCATTCATTGATATAATATTTTCTTTGCTTTTTAAAAGATATTATCAGGTTCCAAATATATAGGAAAGTTATAAAGAATAATATAACACCCATGTACCTGCTAGCCAGTTTGAACAAACCTGAACTTTTTCCTTAAGGAAGAAAACTTTACAGACAAAGTTCCCATGGGATCTTTTCCTATCTCATTCCACCATTCCTTTCTCAGTGGTGACCACTATCCAGAAGTTATTATTCCCATGAATGTATATACATTTACTACAAATGTTGACTATCTCTATAAACAATTTAATAGTTTTGCTTACTTCACAGGCATTAAGTTCTGCTGCATGTATCATTCTTTTTTTTAAAAACATATTTACTTAATAGGCATCAGAAGTTTATCTATTTTGGTACATTCTAGTTTATCCATTTTAACTGTTACATAGAAGTGTGGATTAAATTGTATGTCCAGACCCCTCCCCAAATTTGTATGTTGAAGCCCTAACCCCCGAGGGCTGTATCTGATGGAACAGATACAGCACTCAGAAGGAATCAACCATGCTGGCACCTTGATCTTGGACCTCAAGCCACCAGAACTGGTAAAAAATAAATTTCTATTACTTAAGCCATCAAGTCTGTGGTACTTTGTTATGGCTGCCCTAGCAAACTAATATGCACAGTATTCTACTGTTTGAACATACTGCTTTATTTATTCTTTAATAATGGGCTCTTATCCTATTTCCAGCTCTGTACTGTAACATACAACATTGTAACAAACATTTGGTATGGAGATATTGTTATTCTTATTGCAGGACTTTTTCTTGGACACATACACAAATATACGCACACACATTACAGTATGTTTATCTTCAACTTTCTGATTATTGCCAAATTGCCTTTCAAGGTAATTTTGGCCAATCTCTACTCCATCAGCTGTGTATAAGACTCATTTCTCTCTATCCTCTCCAAAATTGGTAATGACAGACTTCTGCCAATCAGATGGGTATGAAATATTTTGTTTTAAAACGCATTTATCAGTGACGTTGAACACCTTAATGTATTTACTGACTACTAAGTTTTCTTCTGTGAACTGCCTACTCATATCCTTTACCCCTTTTTTACGTGGTTGTTTTTATTATTTTATTTACTAATAGGAGCTCTTTTTATACTTTAGATACTAATCTTTTGTCAATTACTTGAGTTACAAATAACTTCTCGCCATCAGCAGCATGTTGCTTTTTTTTTAAGTGTTCATTGTCCAAGGAGAGTTTTTATGTTAATTTAGTCAAATATTTTTCTTTATGAAAAGTGCTTTTGATGTGTTTTAAAAAATCTTCCTTATTGTGAGCTCACAATGTTATTTTATTTTCTTCTAAACTTCTGCTTTTCACATTTGGGGGCTGAGTTTTTCTGGATTCTATGTGTGATGTGATCTTTTTTTTTTTTAATATAGATAATGAAATGTCCCAGTGGGCCATCCCTTCCCTTGCACACAAGGCCTATGTCTTGTTAACCTGCTTCCTAAGTCTAGCACTTTGCCTGGCACACATTAGGCAATTATAAACATGTGATCAATAAAAGGAAGGATGGAAGAAAGAGAAGGGAGAGAAAGGGAAGCAAGGCAGGGATAGGAGTGTGGAAAAAAGTATTTGGATCATGGTCTTTGATATAAACTATATATTAGAACCATACAAGTCAAAAGGGTATTAAAACAGATTCAAGGGGTGGATTGCAGGAAGATGGGCTTTCCAGGATTCTGGAATGCTAGAGGTAAATATATCACTTAAGTGCATCTGGGCACTGACTCTGCTTTCTCTCCCCCAGGATGAGAATATGGCCTTGCTAGAGCTGAATTAGTTCAAAATCCAGAAAATTGTGGTGTTATAAATATCACTTATTAAGTCTTTGCAGAATGTTCAAGAAAGCCTAGGTACAAACGGGGAATGATACATTCAGAAATTGATACAGCAATGCTAGCTGAACCTTTCCCGTAGGGACAGTGGCTACATGTACCACAGGAACCTAAAGAGATGGGAAAACTTTTTGTTGTTGTTGTTGTTTTGTTTTGTTTTTTTTTTTTTTGAGACGGAGTCTCGCTCTCTCGCCCAGGCTGCAGTGCAGTGACTGGATCGCAGCTCACTGCAAGCTCCGCCTCCCGGGTTTACGCCATTCTCCTGCCTCAGCCTCCCGAGTAGCTGGGACTACAGGCGCCCGCCACCTCGCCCGGCTAGTTTTTCGTATTTTCAGTAGAGACGGGGTTTCACCGTGTTAGCCAGGATGGTCTCGATCTCCTGACCTCGTGATCCGCCCGTCTCGGCCTCCCAAAGTGCTGGGATTACAGGCTTGAGCCACCGCGCCCGGCCAGCCTTTTTTAGATATACTGTATTTGCTACTATTCAGAATAGTCATTTGGTTTCTATATTCTTAACTAAATAATTTAGGAGCATACAACAGGTGGGTAATAGTCTCTTCCCAACAATCCCTAACCTGAAGTTCAAAGGCGGAGTGCCATAGTGGAGGGTATAAAGAAACAGAAGAATGGGACCTGGAATGACTTTTGCCTCAGACGCCCTCAAAAGAAAAACATCTCTCCCTAGAGCAACATTATATCTAGTTCACTATAGTCAAGGAAGTATGTTCCATTAGAGAAAAAGGGGCTTAGCCTCCCAGTGTAAGTACACACCACCACCTACAAAGTATTCTTGCTGAAATACTGAAACATATCTCTACTTAACTACCAATTTATAGTAATAAAGGGGAAGAGGAATATGCTACATAGCACCATGAAGATAAAATCAGCAAATCCAGACTGTGGGAAACTCCATAGGACAAAGGATCCAATTTCTTCAACAAATAAAAAACTTCAAGAATTTTTTAAAGGGATCTAGAGTTTAAGAGATATCCACCAGTACCTATAAGGACACTGATTCAAACAAACTGTAAATGTGATATGATGTCTGGGATTCTCTTCAAAATAACCAATGAAGAGTTACAGACAAATAAGATTATGAAACTAATTGTTAAAGTTGAATAACAAAGACCTGAGAGTTCAATGTCTTTTCTCTCCTTTTGTATACATTCAAAACATATTACAATGAAAAGTTAAAAGAGGGGGCTGGGTGTGGTGGCTTATGCTTATAACCCAGCACTTTGGGAGGTCAAGATGGGAGGATCACTTGAGGCCAGGAGTTCAAGACCAGCCTGGTCAACATAGGAAGACCCCATCTCTGACAAAGAAAAAAAAGTTAAAAGAGGGGAAGGACTTAGCAGATCCTTTTAAAAGGAAAAGCAAATAAACCACGTAGGACCTACAGCTAAGAGACTAGAGCCTGAGATCTAAAAACCTTCTGATGTTGATTTAAACTGTGAAAAACTTAAAATATACAAGAGAAGGCTGTAAATCAAAGATTCAGTCACTATAACCAGTCTACTGAGTCACTGTTAATCAGTATTTACTTATGCTACCATTGAGTGATACTGAAAGATTATTATTTGAAAGCGTAGAATATGACGACTCATTTTTGCTTTCCAATGAGTTATTTTCCTTTTTTGCTGTCCTTCCACGTATTGGTATCTTTCCTTATGTGATTGCTGGTTGCTCCAAATACTGAATTTTACCTTTGTAATATTTAAAAAATAGCTAATTTGCTCTAACAGGATTGTAAAAATACATATTTTGGGAAGGCAGAGTACTGAACAAATTGTGCTGCTCTCTTTAGTCTCAATCTATGTGCTTTCCAAGTTTTCTTCAATGCAAGCATTTTCAGGTTGATATTAATATTAAAAGCTCAAAGAGTCAACAGGACTCAAATAAGTCAAATAATAGGAAAGCATTTGCACACATAAAGTTAAAAAGATCTTCAAATAAATTTATCTGGCAAGAAACACCATGGTAAATATAGCAGGAACCAAAAACATGGTCTTGACAGGAAGAATTCCAATTCTGCAACTACAAGCTATATGCCCTTAACGTAGATGAATTATTTTTCCCCTGAGGCATACTATATCTCCTCCAGAGATTTTTAAAATAAAGATTCAACATTTATATAAAAAGCCATACTGTAATAACAAGCATGTAATAGGTTCTTAATGAATGCCACATAAAACTAAATCTAGTCTAACCCTTTCATTTATAAATTAGGATAAAAAAATGACTTGTTCAAGGTCACATATTGATTTTTATTTGGCTCCATTATTCAGTTAAAAATGCTATGATTATGTCTGATAATAATGCCTCTATTTTACACTGGGATTTTAATCAAGAAGAACATTTTGTGCCCCAGTCTTACCATTTTGGAACTTCCTTTGTCGTAGAAACATTATATATTGTCAGTAAATAAGCTGAATTAAAGGTCAATGCCCTCTAGTGCTAAACCTTCAGAGGTAGGTGCAGGTTCCAAATACAGGCAAATTTACCTAGTCTACAGAACAGGAAACAATCTCCATAAAAATAAGGAGATGAAAACATGAGATAGCTGCATGTACAGTGACCCATCTGTAAGGATGACTATTCTCTCTGGGAGATGAGATTTTAAGCCTTTACTTTCTTTTCAAATGTTTAAAAAGCTTTTTAAACTTTTTGTTATTAAGTTTTTATAATATATAAAACATTTAAAAATAAGCCAAAACACAGGGCATGATAACATCACTGGATTGCGCAGTGGGGAAAACAACTCTTCTTCCCCTACTGCATAGTTTCAGAGGAAGTTACACATCCATGTGGCTTAGTATCTAACGTTACATTAAGAAAGTCGGCCGGGCGCGGTGGCTCAAGCCTGTAATCCCAGCACTTTGGGAGGCCGAGACGGGCGGATCACGAGGTCAGGAGATCGAGACCATCCTGGCTAACACAGTGAAACCCCGTCTCTACTAAAAATACAAAAACTTAGCCGGGCGAGGTGGCGGACGCCTGTAGCCCCAGCTACTCGGGAGGCTGAGGCAGGAGAATGGCGTAAACCCGGGAGGCGGAGCTTGCAGTGAGCTGAGATCCGGCCACTGCACTCCAGCCTGGGAGACAGCCCGAGACTCCGTCACAAAAAAAAAAAAAAGAAAGTCATAAAAGTGCTGTAATCCCAGCACTTTGGGAGGCCGAGGTGGGCGGATCATGAGGTCAGAAGATTGAGACCATCCTGGGCAACATGGCGAAACCCCATCTCTACTAAAAATACAAAAATTAGCTGGGCGTGGTGGCGCATGCCTGTAATCCCAGCTACTCGGGAGGCTGAGGCAGAAGAATTGCTTGAATCAGGGAGTCGGAGGTTGCAGTGAGCTGAGATCACACCACTGCACTCCAACCTGGCAAAAGAGCGAGACTCCGTCTCAAAAAATAAAAAAAGAAAAAGTTGTGTCAGAGACAAGGCAGATCTTTAAACTGAGAAAAATAAGGGGATAAATGTGACTTCACTTTTTTTAATGTACTTCAGGTGTCACTAATAGGTGACATGCTAAGTACGTACAAGTCTTTTTTTTTTTTTTTTAACTGAAAAGCATTAAACCAGACCATGGTATTAGGTGCTTAACTGAGATTATAAAAAAGAAAACCAAAATGGAAATGGTTTAGAGAGCTGAAGTTAAAATGAGAATTCCATTAAGATGGTATATATAGGTAATGGTGCTTAATGGGAAGATTAGGGACTATACCAATGTCTCATATAAATTAATATGAGAACATTTCTTAAAATTGTAGCTAAAATGGCCCTACAGGTATACTTGTAAGATATGACTTATTACTCTTTTCTAGAGTTAAGAGCTTATTAGGGGAGTAAAGAGTTCAATATCCCAAATATGATCCAAAAAATAAAGTCGCCAAGTTCAATGTCTTGTAGTCCTCCACTTAAACCCAAGAATCACAGAACTTTTCTTATAACTAAAGGCAAAAAAATACGAAAACCAATTTGATAGTTAATATTAAAATTCTCTTCTACAAGGCAGTAAGAGAACCAAAGGAAAGAAAATCTAGCCTAAAAGCATTTCAATCTATAAAGGAGAAGGCTATCTAAGGAGATAAAAATTATGAATTAATCTCCTCAATGTTCAAATGATTCTCTAGAGAGGAAGATATCAAAACTGATATATTTTTAAAGATAGAAGAGTTATTAGTGGAAATAGGTAAAATAATTTATTAAGGATATAGTTAGAAATGTCTAGAGTTTTCATTTTTCTCCTTGTGCCTAAAGCATAATTCTATGTAGAAATGTCTGGTAGTAATCTCTTTTCGGGCTACTTCAAGGCGATGTATGGATAAGAAATCATTTGTTTTTTGGCCAAAAGTTTAAAAAACACACCCACACAGAAAAACTGCTAAGTAACACAATTTTTCCCTAGACCAGAAAGCTTTATAAAAACCTGGATAATCAGGCTTAGTCTCTGAAAGCTATCAGTTCATGGGAAAAGTGCCTACAGTCTCACTATCCAATAGAAATATAATCCGAACCATAGAAATCTTAAATTACCTAGTACATTAAGAAGTAAAAAACAGATACTACATTTAGTAAAATATTTTAATGTAATTATTAAATATTAACATTTTGATGTATCTTAGTTACATTATTAACATTTTGATATTATTAACATTTTGATATGCAATGAATATAAATATTGAGATACTTTAGATTTCATACTAAGTCTTTGAAATCCAATGTGTATTTTATACTTACAACACATCTCAATTTGATTTAGCCACATTTCAAATATTCAGCAGCCACATGTAACTAGTGGCTACTGTACTGGCCTGTGTATGTCTATGGCACAGCATGTCTTATGGGCTATACTTAAAAGTTTGGGCCAGCAGCTATAGGTCACACGTGTAATCCCAACACTTTGGGAGGCTAAGGCAGGAGGACTGCTTGAAGCCAGGAGTTTGAGACCAACTTGGACAACAGAGCAAGACCCTGCCTCTACAAAAAATAAGATAAAATAAAATAAAATAAAATAAAATAAATAAAATAAAATAAACAAGCCATGTGTGGTGATGTGTGCTTATAGATCCGGCTATGTGGGATGCTGAGACAGAAGGATGGCTTGAGTTAAGGAATCTGAGGCTGCAGTGAGCTATGACTGTGGCACTGCACTCCAGCCTGGGTGACAGAGCAAGACCTCTCTAAAAAAGAAAAAGAAAGTTTAATGACTGTCTCAGAGTTCAGCATACAGAGACAAAAGAGGTCATCTATTATTCTTGCAGGGCTTACATCTAAAATGTATATAAAACTGCCAATCTCTTGGGTAGACTGCCCTCAATCATGATACATGCAGATTAATTCCTTTCTAGATTTTACTAGGACAGCAAAGTGATCGGTATCTCCATATCTGCCCCCCCGCCCCCACCAAAAAAAAGTGACTAATCTAATATCTTATTGTTCTTCACTTAAAACCAAGAACCACAGGCACAGACAATAAGGCATTTATGTATTATAGTCAGTAAGGGATTATAATATAACACAGGTAGGAGTCAGTTGTCAAGTATAAAAGGTATCTGAAAACGTCAGAAGCCAACTATATGACAGCCTGGAACAAATAGAAAACTGCGAAGTTAGTATAGATTAGTGATGTATCGCCAGTATTCTAGAAGCACACTTTGTGAAGACTGTTCCTCCTAATATACATAGGTAACCCACAGAGAAAGTGGCTAACGTTCAGGTAAATTTAGGAATTGCTGGGTTAAATAAAATAAGCCAGGATTTTAATATTGTTTAAAACTGGATTTTAATTTAAGGGTTAAGTTCCCCTATCCTTATAATACAAGACTGATCATGAAACTCAGAGACGTGTAAACCAGAGCAGCTTCATCTTAAATAGAAGCTGGGTAAAATGAGGCTGAAACCTACTGGGCTGCATTCCCAGATGTTAAGGCATTCTAAGTCACAGGATGAGATGGGAAGTCAGCACAGGATGCAGGTCATAAAGACCTTGCTGATAAAACAGTTTGCAGTAAAGAAGCCAGCCAAAACCCACCAAAACCAAAATGGCCATGAGAGTTTACCTCTGGTCATCCTCACTGCCACACTCCCACCCACACCATGACAGTTTACAAATGCCATAGCAACATCAGGAAGTTATCCTATATGGTCTAAAAAGGGCAGCATGAATAATCCACTCCTTATTTAGCATATCATCAAGAAATAACCACAAATATGGGCAACCAGCAGCCCTCAAGGCTTCTCTGTCTATAGAGGAGCTATTATTTTATTCCTTTACTTTCTTAATAAAGTTGCTTTCACTTTACTCTGTGGTCCTGCCCTGAATTACTTCTTGCATTAAATCTAAGAACCCTCTCTTGGAGTCTGATTGGGACCACTTTCCTGTAACAAAACCTTTTTTTTTCTTGAGATGGAGTCTCACTCTGTTGCTCCGGGCTGGAGTGCAGTGGCCCAATCTTGGCTCATTGTAACTCCACCTCCCGGGTTCAAGTGATTCTCCTGCCTTGGCCTCCGAGTAGCTGGGATTATAGGTATGTACCACCATGCTTGGCTAATTTTGTATTTTTAGTAGAGATGGGGTTTCATCATGTTGGCCAGGCTGGTCTCGAACTCCTGGCCTCAAGTGATCTACCCACCTTGGCCTCCCAAAGTGTTGGGATTACGGGCATGAGCCACCAAGCCTGGCCTGATCACGAACCTGAATATGCTCACATATGTTGTATCCATTTGAGAGTGGGTTGGAGAGCTATCCTATACATCATTTCCCAAACTAATGAAAAAAACACTTTATTTTCATGGATCGTCTTGAAAACTACTAGACCACGTTGGGGAATGCTTATGTAAAAGCACAGGTAAGGCTACTCCTACAAACCCAGGGAAAATTTGTGCCAGAGTATTTGTAAGCAATATGAGAGTATTGTAGGCTAAAGCTTTGAGGGTCTAGATCCTAACAATATTCTAATGTAAACTCTAATAACTAAATGATCAGGAACACCTTTTTGATTTGATCAAAACCAAAAGGCAATGATCTATGGAGCTATACTATCTATCCACACCTACATTCAAGTAATAATGGCAATGGAATATAATATGAATGTAATTAAAATCTTACCCCAAATAATCTTATTTTAGTCTTATGCTCTTCAGACCACAAGAGGAACTTAATGAAATCAAATTGGAGTAAGGGTCAAACACTCACCTTACTCTAAACCTGCTACAGTTCAAACTAGGCATGCTTAAAAATCTGTGAACCTCAAAGCACAAAGTTTAAAGAAGTAACTGACCAATGAGAATAAGCAGTAAACACAGAAACATCTAAAACGATTATATTGTCTAGAATCAAAAGGCACCTGAATACTTATAAAGGCGTCTACTAAGGCAATAAAGGCAAAAGATGAGTATTTTCCCCTAAGAAGGAAGAGTTTTCTATGACTTGTGGAGACTGTTTCAAAAATTTAAGACAAAGCACATACTCCAACAAATACTGTCTAATTTATCCAACTCCCTAGTCTGAATTAAATGTTCTTTCTACATCACCAAAGGAGAGAGAACAAAAAATGAAGTTGTGAGTAACACTTCAGTCTTCAGAGCAGATAGTTGTAATTGCCAGTAGCAGAAAACTCAAGTTTTGCCAATTCCATTGGGTAGGAAAAGGCTGTCCTAATTTGCCTTTCCCTGAGAACTAACAAGTCTGAACAAGTTTCTGTAGGTTTTTGAACACATTTCCTTTCTATGAAATGCCTGATTATGCTTTTTGCCCAAATTTTGTTTCTCTCTTAGAAATCTGTAAAATGTCTTTATCTCAAATACTGATCTTCTTTCAGTTATATTGCAACTATCTTCTCTCACTTCTCCTCCCAGAGTGATTTTACCCTTTCACTCTCATTATGTTGACACAAGTTTGACTAACAAAACTTTAAAATTCAATGTAAATGCCCAGATGTTTTCACTAGAGATTTCTACTAAACATTTAAGAACTAACACCAATTCTACACATTCCTTTACAGAAAACAGAAGATGAGAGAAAACTTCCCAATTCATTTTATGAAGCTTGTCATTACCCCGCTATCAGCAGAGGGACAGAAGCATACATTAGTGAAGCATTACTAAGAACCTGGAAGTAAACTCACTCAAATATGCTCACGTGAGTTTTGACAAAAATGAAAAGTTATTAAATGGAGGAAAGACAGCTTTTCTAACAAATGGTGCTAAAGCAATCAGACACTCACAGGTTAAAAAAAAGAGGTACCACCCCACATCCATTAGAATAGCCACTATTAAAAAGAAAAAACATATAAAAACCCAGAAAATTAACAAGTGTTAGTGAAGATGTGAAGAAAGTGGAATCCTTGTGTACTACTGGTGGGGATGGAAAATGGTGCGGCTATTATGGAAAACAGTATGGTGGTTCATCAAAATGTTAAAATTACCATATGATCCAGCAGTTCCACTTCTGAGTATATATCAAAAAGAATAAATGCACAGACTAGAACAGACATTTGTACACTAATGTTCAGAGCAGCACTATTCACAATAACTAAAAGGTAGAAGCAATCCATGTGTCTATTGATGGATAAATGGACAAAAAAATATGATACATACAATAGAATATTATTCAACAGACGTAAAAAAGAAAAACATTGTGATGCATGCTACAATATAAATGAACCTTGAAGACATTATGCTAAGTAAAATAAGCCAGTCACAGAAAAACACTCAATAACAAATGCTGGCAAGGATGGGGAGAAAAGAGAACCCACATACACTGTTAGTGGCACACAGTGGCTGGTGCACAATCACGATGGAGAATAGTTTGCAGGCTCCTCAAAAAACTAAAAATAGAGATTCTATATGATCCAGCAATCCCACTGCTAGGTATGTGGCCCAAAGAAAGGAAATCAGTATGTCAAAGAGATATCTGCACTCCCATGTTTACTGCAGCACTATTAACAATGGTCAAGATATAGAAGCAACCTTAAGTGTCCATCAACAGATGAATGGATAATGTGGTACATATATACAATGGAGTACTATTCAGTCATAAAAAAGAATGAGATCCTGTCATTGCAAAAACGTAGATGGAACTAGAGGTTATTATTTTAAGTGAAATAAGCCATGCACAGAAAAAAACATAGTACACAATCTCACTTACTTGTGGAAGGTAAAAATTAAAACAACTGAATTCATGGAGAGAAAGTGAGAGAGAGAGAAGGATGGCTACCAGAGGCTTGAAGGGTGGGAGTGGGGGGTGTGTGGGGATGGTTAATAGTTACCAAAAAAAATGAATAAGACCTAGCATTTGCTAGCACAACAGGGTGATTATAGTAAAAAATAATTGTACATTTAAAAATAACTAAAGGATGACTGGGCTGTTTATAACATAAAGGATAAATGCATGAGGTGATGGATACCCCATTTACTCTGATGTGATTATTACACTTTGCATTCCTGTATCAAAATATCTCGTGTTACCCATAAATATATACATGTACTATTAAAATAACTATGTCAAATTAAAAATTTAAAAAGACCCCAAACTAGACAAATACTGTAAGATTTCACTTTCATGAGGTACCTAGAATAGTGAAATTCTAAGACAGAAAGTAGAACTGTAGGTATCAGAGACTAGAAGGAGAAGAAAATGAAGTGGTATTGTTTAATGGGTGCAGAGTTTCAATTCTGCAAGATGAAGAGTTCTATGCATGGCTAGTGTTAATGGCTACAATAAATGTGACGGTACTTAATGCCACTGAACTGTTTCTTAAAAATGACTAAAGTGGTAAATTTTATCTTAGGTGCATTTTACTATAATTAAAACAAATTTTTAAAAAATCAACATCAAGCTAAGCCTCATACCTTACAGAAAAATTAACTCAAAATGGATCACAGACTTAAATGTAAAACATAGAAATACAAAACATTTCAGAAAAAAAGCAATAAACTCTTTCAGATCTAGGGCGAAGCAAAGTTCTTAGACTTGGCACCAAACATACCATCCATAGAAAGAAAAACTGATAAATTGGACTTGTGCTCTACAAAAGACTGTGAAGCAGATTAATTTTTTAAAAAAGAGCTACGATTTCTGGTTTCTGGTCTAGCATGTAAGAAGCTATAAGTCAACACTAAGTCCTACAAGAAAAAAAAGCTGAAAAATACTGAAAAATCAACTCTTCTTAGGATTTGTCACAGTGGTAAGGTCAGGGGTCATATCACAGCCCCCCAAATTGGAGAGACCAATAGGAAAATGCAGAGAATTGTAGCTTGCCTGAACAGAAACCCACAAGCACAAACCTCCATGAGAATCTGTACCAACGCAGGGAAACAAACTATAACTGATGAATTACAAGAGGCTCAGAGTGAACAAGTCCGGGATAAACTCCAGGGGAATCCAATATTCAAGCATCTCCACACTTTTACAAGAGCTTGACCAGGTTTTCTCAGTGAATATTTAAGAAAAACCTCCTCTGAATATTGGAGATAACTTTCACGCCTTAGGCAAGGGAAGGAGAAAAGGAACCATTGTGAAATATGCCAAAGCATTCTGTTCCTAATAATCCTACCCTCAGGAGAAACTGAATCAACCAGAGCCTATCCTGCTGGAGCTTTATCAGAGCATAACTGACCTGGGCAAAAGGCAAAACCCAACTCCAGACCAGTTTAGCCATCCTGTTCCAAGTAAGGGGGCACTGGAGAGACTGAGAAGCACTTGTAAAGTTTACAAGGCAGAGGTACAGGCTTTCTGAAAGACTGAAACCTCCAGATAACATTATAGAATGCTTCCCCCTCCCATACCTTACTACCACATTACTAAAGGCCTATTTACAGTAGATCCTTTTATTCAGTAACTCCTACCTGGTTATAAAGAAAAAGTTATAAGGCAGTAAAAGGCAAAATCCAGTTTCAAGAGCACAGCAAGCAGCAAAAACATAGTCCAATGTGGCAGGGATGTTGGAATTATCAGACCAGGAATTTAAAATGTTTATGATTAAGATGCTAAGGGTTCTACTGGATAAAGTACATAGACTGCAAGAACAGATGGGCAATATAAATAAATAGACAGAAATTATAAGAACTAGAAAGAAATGTTAAGAGATTAGAAACACTACCAGAAATGAGGTATAATTTTGATGCACTTAATGGTAGGCTGGACACAACTGAGGTTAGAATCTGAGCTTGAGGTTTAACTCAGTAGAAACCACCAAATTTGAAAAGCAAGGAGAAAAAAGATGGAAAAAACGAAAGAAAACAAAACCCAGAACAGAGTATCCAAGAACTGTGGGACAACTACAAAAGGCATAACATATGTGTAATGGAAATTCCAGAAGGATAGGAAAAAGAGTAACACACATTTCTGAAATAATAATGACAAAAGAATTTCCCCAAACTAATGTCAGACACCAAACCACAGATCTAGGAAGCTCAGAGAACATCAACCAACATAAATGTCAAAAACAAAACAAAACAAACAAAAAAACTATACTTAGGCATATAATTCTCAAAACTACAGAAAATCAAAGATAATGAAAAGATCTTCAAAGAGGCTACAGGAAAAACATACCATACCTATACAGGAGCAAAGATAAGAATTATATCTGATTATCATAAACCATGCAAGGAGAGTGGAGTGAAACACTCAAAGTGTCAAGAGAAAAAAAAAAAAAAAACCCAACCTAGAATATTAATACCTGCAAAATTTTCTTTCAAAAGTGAAGAAGAAATACTTTCTCACAAAAACAAAAATCGAGGGAATTTGTTGCCAGTAGACTTGCTTGCAAGAACTGTAAAAAGAATTCTTCAGAGAGAAGGAAAATAATAAAGGTCAGAACTCGAATCTATGTAAATAAAGAAATAGCATCAGAGAAGGAAAAAGTGCAGGTAAAATCAAGTTTTAAATGTTTCTTATTTTTAATTGATTCAACAGATAATTTCTTCAAAAGAATCACAGGAACAATGTACTGAATTATGTATGCTTTTATACAGACACATACGCTTCTATATAAACAAAATGAATGATGGTAGTAATATAAGAAACCAGAGGCAGGAATTAGGATTATTTTGCTATTATAAGGTATTCACAATACCTGTGAAGCAGTATAGTGTTATCTGAAAGTGGACCTGGATTAGTTGTAAACGTGTACTGAAAACTCTAGGGCAAACACTAAAAAATGCAAAAGAAAGAACTATAACCAGTGTATCAATAAAAGAGATAAAATAGAATCAAATAAAATGCTCAATCAAAACCACATAAGGCAAAACAAAAAAGAGAGGAAGACAAAAATAAGAACAAAGAACAAGGACGATAAATAGAAAATAACAAATATGATAAATATTAATCCAAATATATCAATAATTACTTTGAATGTTAATGATCTAAATGCACCAATTGAAAGACACTGACTGTCAGAGTGGATCAAGAAATAAGAGCCAATTATATGTCGTCGACAAAAACCAACTTTATTAAATATAAGTATACATACAGATTAAAAGTATATGGATGGAAAAAGATACCTCATGCTAACACTAGTCAAAAGAAAGTAGGAGTTAACATTTTAATTTCAGACAAGGCAGGCTTCAAACCAAGAGGGGCATTACATAGTGATAAATAGGTGAAGGCTCCAAGAAGACATAACAATCCTGAATGTATATGAGCCTAACAATACAACTTCTAAGTATGTAAGGCAAAAACTGACAGAACTGCCAAGAGAAACAGAATAGACTACTACACTCGAAGAGTTCTGTAGTTCAACATCCCTCTTTCTGAAATGAACAGGTCCAATGGGCACAAAATCAGGAAAGACATAGTTGAACTCAACACCACCACCAACAGGATATAAGGAACTTATATAGAGCACTTCATCCAAAAACAGCACATTCTTCTCAAGCTCACATGGAACATTCACCAAGACAGATCATATTCTGGGCCATAAAACACATCTTAACAAATTTTTTTAAAAATAGAAATTACACAGTATCTCCTCTCAGATCACAGAGGAATTAAACTAGAAATCATAAACAAAGATAGTTGAAAAATTCCAAAATATGTGGAAATTAAACAATGCACTTCTAAATAACGCATAGGTTAAAGAAGAAACTGAGAGAAATTGTAAAATAATTCAAATGAAAACACAAAATGTCAAAATTTGTGAGAAACAACAAAAGCAGTACTTAGAAAGAAATTTATAGCACTGAATACATATATATTAGAAAAGAAGACCTAAAATCAATAACCTAAGCTTCCATTGTAGGAAACTAGGAAAAGAAGGGTTAAAAAAGAAAAAGATTCACAAATTACTAATGCTGAAAATCAAAGATGGGACATCACTACAGATCCCCTAGCATTAAAAAGATAATAAAGGAAGTACATGAACAACTCTATGCCAACAACTGTAATAACATACATTAAATGAACCAGTTCCTGCGTGACACAATCTGCAAAATTAGAAAAGAAATAGAAAATGTGAATATGGCTATAGCTGTTAAAGAAAATGAATCAATAATTAATAATCTTTCCAAACCAAAAGCAAAAGGTCCAGATGGGTTCACTGGTAAGTTCTACCAAACATTTAAAAAAGAAAGTATATCAATCCTCTACAGTCCTCTTCAGAAGAGTCACAGAAATATAGCCACTGATCTTTGACACAGGAGCAAAGGCAATACAACAAAGAAAAGACAGTCTTTTCAACAAATAGTGCTAGAACTGAATATCCACATGCAAAAACAAAACAAACAAACAAAAACACTAGAGACATACCATACACTCATCACAAAAATTAACTCAAATCGATTACAGACCTACATGTAAAATGCAAAACTTTACCCTAGAACACAACATAGAAGAAAAACTAGATGACCTTGCATTTGTGACTTTTTAGATATAACACCAAATGTACTATCCATAAAAGAAAGCATTGATGAGCTGGACTTCATTTCAATTAAAAATTTCTGTTTTGCAGATGACACTGCCAAGAGAATAAAAAGATGAGGTACAGATAGAGAAAAAAATATTTACAAAAGACACGTTAGATAAAAGACTTACCCAAAATACAGAAAGATTCTTATAATTCAACTCCATTAAAAAATGGGACAAAGACCTGAACAGATACTTTACCAAAGATGTACAGATGGCAAATAAGCACGTGAAAAGATGCTCCATATCATGTGTCATCGGGGAAATGCAAACTAAAACACCAATGAGATACTACACATACCTATTAAAATGGCCAAAATCCAAAACACTGACACCACCAAATCCTGACAAGGATGTGGATCAACCAGAGCTTGCATTCACTGCCGGTGGGGATGCAAAATGGAAGACATTTGGCAGTTTCTTACAAAACTAAATGGATTCCTACCCTATGACCCAGCAAGTGCACTCCATGAAATTTACTCAAAGGAGATTAAAAAAAATACGTTCATATGAAAACTGGTACATGTTTTTAGTAAATTTATTCATAATAGTCAAAATTTGGAAGCAACACAAATGTCATTGGTAGGTGAATGGATAAATAGTGGTATATCCATTAATGGAATATTATTCAGTGCCAAAAAGAAATTAGCTATACAAGCCATGAAAAGACATCAAAGAAACTGAAATGCATATTACACTAAGTGAAAGAAGCAAATCTAAAAAGGGTACATACTGTGTGATTACAACTACTGACATGCAGGGAAAAAGCAAAACTATGGAGACAGTACAAAGATCAGTGGTTGCCAAGGGTTAGAGGGGAGGGAAGAAAGTATAGTCAGAGCACAGAGGATTTTTATGGTAGTAAACCTACTCTTTATGATACTTTAATGGTGGACACATGTCATTATATATCTGACGAAACCCAAAGAATGTACAACACCCAGAGTGAAGCTTAATCTAAATTATGGACTGTGGGTAATACTGTGTAAATGAAGGTAAACCAGTTTTAACAACTGTACCACTCTAATGCAGGATGTTGATAACGGAGAGGTTATCCATGTGTGAAGGCAGAGAATGTATGGGAAATTTTGGATCTTCTGGTCCTTTTTTGTGTGAATCTGAAACTGCTCTAAGAAATAGTTTATTTTTTTAAAAAAGTTAATTAAAAAAGACAAGCTTCAGTGTAAAAAAACCATTTCATACGTATATCCAACAAAGGTATATGTTAAAAATAGAATATGTTAAAAATACTCTCAAAACTCAACAGCAAAAAAAGCAATCAAATTAGAATGTATGCAAAATACTTGAAAAAAATATATCACCAAAGAGGATATATAAACAGTACAGATGTTTGTATAAATGGTAAACAACACATGAAAAGGTATTTAACATCATTAGCCATTAGGGAAATACAAATACAACCACAACAAGATATCACTATATACCTATAAGAACAGCTATTAGAGAGTGTCAATGCCAAATATTGGCAAGGATACTGAAAAACTGGATCACTCAGACATTATCTGTGGGCATGTAAGATGGTACAGCCATTCTAGAAAAGTTTTGCTATCCTTTAAGAAATTAAACATGCAACTACCATATGACCAAGCAATTGTACTTCTTGGTACAGTACATTTGTACATTCGTACATTTCTCCGTTTATCCCAGAGCAATGCAGCATTTATCCCAGAGAAATGCAGATTATGTTCACATAAAAACGTGTACATAAATGTCTACAGCAGCTTTACTCATAAGGGCCAAAAACTCGACTCAATGCAGATATCCTACAATGAGAGAACGGTAAAACTGTGATATATCCATATCATGAAGTACTATTCTGTAATAAAGAGGATTAAATTACTGATAACTAGAACAATCTGGATGAATACCCAGTGAATTAGGCTGAGTGAAAAAAGCCCATCCCAAAAGATTACTTACGATCCCATCTACATAACATTCTTGAAGTGATAAAAGCTTTAGAAATGAGGGAAGAGATTAGTGATTGCCAACAGTTGAGGGTGAAAGCTAAGAAGTGGAGAGGGGTATAGAAGGATACCATGAGGGATATTTGCAGTGATAAAAGTGTTCTGTTTTGACCGTATCAATGTCTTGGTTGTGATAGTGTATGATACTATAGATCTGCTGATGACACCACTGGGGGACTGGGTAATAAAGGGTACACAGGATCTCTCTTTATATTATTTCTTATGACTACATGTGAATCAACAATTACCCCAAAATAAAAAGTTCAATTAGAAAAAATTAAACATACATATGTAGTAATCATTTCCTTCCTAATATGTGCATTTGTATCCCTCTCTACTCTAAAACTATCTTTCGTCCTGTAAAAACAAGTATATATTTTCTTCTAGTATTTTTTGAGATTTTCTGTTACCGTCCTTGTCACCTACAATTGATTGTGAATCAAGGGGTAAACCTGGATCCATTTCACATTTTTTCTAAATTGACAGCCAATGACCTTAGCACCATTAACAGCCCATTGCTCTCACTGTCTGAAAGTTCACCTCTGTCAAGTATCCATCATGCATGAGTTTTTTTCTAGGCTCAATTATTTTCCCTCACCTCCAGTTATTTAACCATTTGCAAATACCAAACTGCCATAATACTGTAGTCGTAGTAACTCTTGGCATTTGTTATGGCAAGTTCCTAACTTTGTCCTTCTTCTTTAGGAGCACTTTGGCTATTCTAGGCCATTTTTTCTTCTACTAAAGGTTAAAATCAGATTGTCTGGTTTTTAAAAAAATATTTTGATTAAAATTTCATTGATTTATGAATATATTTAGTAAGAAATAAAAAATCTGTGATATTTATTTCAATGAACATGGAACGTGTCTCATTTATGCCTACATTATTTAAAATCTTTCAATAAGGTTTTAAAATCTTCTATAATGAAGTCTTACATAACTATAGCTACATTTATTTCCAAGAACCTACTTGTTATTGAAAATGTTTAATTACACTATTGATTTTTATTGTATATAGAAATGCAAATGACTTTTGCTACATTTATCTTCATAATTCTGTGTAGATTGAGTTTTCCATATAGACTAACCTACGGTAAGTTAGTTTCTAATTATTAAGTTTTACTCATTTTTTAAACTTCTGAATATATGAAGAAATCTGTACATTTCTTGTTTCTAATTTTAAAGACAGTGTTTTAACTAACTTCAAGTTTTTCACTAATATATACAATTGTCCCTTGGTGGGTATCAAGGTACTGGTTCTATGACTCCCATGGATATGATGATCTGTAGATGCTTACATCTCTTGTATCAAATGGCACAGTATTTGCCTATAACCTATGCACACCTTCATGTATGTTGAATCATCTCCAGATTACTTATAATCAATACAATGTAAATGCTATGTATACAGCTATATCATGTTTTAAAATTTTGTATTATTATTGTATCATTTTATATTTCCTTTTTCAAATCCACAGTTGGTTGAACCCATGGATAGAGGGCTGACTGTTAAATCTACTGTAGTCTGCAGATACCATTCATCAAATTAAAGAAGTCTCCTTCTATTCCTAACTTGCTAAGTGTTTTATCATAAAACAGATATTCAATGTTATTTATTTTCCTGCATCAATTTAGATAATTAAATAACTTGTCTTTCCTTATCTGTTAATGTGGTAAATTATATGAACAGATTTTCTAATGAACCGACTTTGCCCTCCTGTAACAGACTCTAGCTGGCTAAGATGTTACTACCATTTTTATACATTTGTGGCTTTGATTTGCTAATTTTTGTGTAAGATTTTCTGTTCCTATGCTTATTAATGGGATAGTAAAATTAAAGGCCATTCTTATATTCTATTTGGATACCAAGATTATACCAGCCTCACAAAATGAGTAGGAACGTATATTTGCTATTTATTGCTGTGTAATAAACTACTCAAAAACTTAATGGTTTAAACATTTTTTATCTAATAATTTCTGTGTCAGAAACTTAGGAGTCACTGAGGTGGGTGGGTTCTGTCTGAGGGTCTATCCTGCGGTTTCAGTCAGGGTATCAGCAGGAGCTGCATTATCATTTCCAAGATGGATCACTCACATGGCAGGAGGCCTTATACCTCATCACAAGGGACTCTCTATAGGCTTCTTACCTCATGACATGGTGGCTGCCTTCTGCCAGAACAAACAATTCAAGAGAGTGAAAATGGAGTTGCAGTGCCTTTTATGAACTATTTTCTGAAGTCCCACACCACCATGTCTGCTTTTCTTCTGTTAGAATTGCATGATTAAGGTCCAGCCCACACTCAAGGCAAGGGGAACTGGGCTCCAAAATATCAAGAGATTGTAAACATATTTTTTAACGACCACAGAGAATTCCTTCCTTTCTAACTTCTAAGTTTGTATAAGATTAGAATTATTTGTTCCTATAATCTTGGGTAGATTTTACTTACAAAACTATGGCGATTTGGTATTTTCTTTGTGGGCAATTTTTAAAGAACTAATTCCATTTCCTTAATGGTTAAGGGCAATTAAGTTTTCTAATACTGATGTAATTTAAAGCATTCTTAGAATTTATCCATTGCATTCAAGTTTTAAAATGTATTGGCATCGCTGCTTATATCTTATTTTATTTTCACCTCTGCTGCATCCATAGTTATGTCTCATTTTTATTCCTAAAATTATTTGCATCTACTTTTTTCTTGACCTGTCATTTCTGAGCCTGGAACATTTAATAGGAGTTTGCAAAGAAACCAAATTAGATGCTACTGACCCTATTGTACTTTAATTTTCTATTTAATCAATTTCTACCTCTTACCTTCTTTAGGTTAATTCTGTTCATTTTTTATCTAAAATTCAAAGCTTAACTTATTAATTTTCAACTCCCCCCCCAGTACAAGCCAGTTAAATAACAAATTTATAAATATCAATTAGCTACAACTACAAGTTCTGATGTGGAATCTTTTCATTATCATCGAATTTTCTAATTTTTGTCACAATTTCTTCTTTCTTTTTTAAAAAATATAGATAGGGTCTCGCTATGTTGCCCAGACTGGTCTCAAATTCCTGCACTCAAGTGATCCTCCTGTCAGCCTCTAGAGTAGCAAGAATTACAGGCACACACCACCATGCCTGGCTCCAGTGATATTCTTTGGAGGTATATTTTTAATTGTCAAGTATTTACAGGTATTTTCTAACTTAATATAAAAATGGTTAAAACAAAAAAAATTAGAAAGAATAGTACAACCAAAAACTATATGCCTTACCTATATTGACTATTGTCACATTTATTTTCTTTCTATATACACACATATGTACTATAATACATTCATTTTGCTGTACTATTTTAATAGTTTTACATACTACAACACCTGACATCTCCTAATAAGACAAATGAATCTAATAAGAATAAGCAAAATCTCCTAAATAACAATTCTATTATGCCATTTAAAAACATTAACAATAATTCCACAATATACCATGCAGTCCACATTCGCATTTTCCCTAATTATCTCAAGAATGTTTAACAGAGCTTTCACCCTAGAACCAGATCAAATCTAGGTTCATACACTGTAAGTGGCTATTACATTTTTTTTTTCTATAATATTCCCTTTCTGAAGAGCCCAGGACAGTTGTCTTAAGAATGTCACACACTATGAATCTGTGTGATTGCTTTCTCTTGATGTCATAAAGGAATGCATGTACTATTCTAAAACATACACTTTATAGGCTTTATATAGACTTTATATCCTTCATAATACATGGACATCTTTTCCACTAAATGTTTTAACTTATGAGTCAGTGTTCATACAACTTGAGTACTAGTTATTAAGTCTGACCACACATTAGCTGAAGTGCATGATATGTACAATTTCTTTAATTATAGCTTTAATTGGACACAGTTTTAATGATATGAATAGCTGTTATTTGGTAGCAACATATTCAGGCATAAATGTTAAATAACTCATGAAATGACAGTAATCCATAGTCTTTCACTCAATAGAGCCAATCTGTTGTGTTTTATCTTTGTTTTTTATTAGTTCTCCACCTGGAAGACTGGCAAAAACTCAGCAAGCATGGTATAAGGATATACAGTCAGCTCTATCTCTAAGTTCTGCAACCATGGATTCAACCAACCATAAATTGAAAACACTCAGGGAAAAAAAAGATAGTTGTGACTGCACTGAACACATACAAACTTTTTTGGGGTCATCATTCCCTAACAATATAAATAAAGACGATTTGTGTAGCATTTACATTGTATTAGGTATTATAAGTAATCTAGAAATTAATTTTTTTTTGATACAGTCTCACTCTTACTGCCCAGGCTGGAGTGCAATGGCGCAATCTCAGCTCACTGCAACCTCTGCCTCCCGAGTTCAAGCAATTCTCCTGCTCATGCCTCCCAAGTAGCTGGATTACAGGTGCCTGCCACCATGCCCAAGTAATGTTTTATATTTTTAGTAGAGATGGGGTTTCACCATGTTGTCCGGGCTGGTCTTGAACTCCAGACCTCAGGTGATCCGCCCACCTTGGCTTCCCAAAGTGCTGGGATTACAGGCGCAAGCCACCACGCCCAGCCTAGAAACAATTTAAAGTATGTAGGAGAATGTATGTAGTTACATGCAAATACTACGTCATTTTACGTAAGGAATTTGAACATCCCTGGTTTTGTTATCTACGGGGGTCCTGGAATCAATTCCCCACAGATACAGAGGGACTGCTTGCTGTATGGCATCATCTAGGCCTCTAGAGATGAGGAGGCATGGCAGTAGATATTCTATTAGGAAAAGTGGAAAGTCAACTTTAATAGCACGTGTAGTGAGCAACAAAGGTGATAATCACCTCCATCCAAACCAAGTAAACCAGAAAATAGTAAAACAAGTAAAACTCTCTCAAATAATAATGGTATCATGTATTGAGTGCCAATACATTGTGCTTTATATACATTGCTTGTAAAATGAGGTACAAATACAAATCTAGAAATGAAACCAGGACTCAAATCTATGTCTGTCTTATTACAAACCTACCATTCCCACTACACACTAACATCAGATAACAGAGAAATCAAATTGCACAATTAGAGAATAAATGTATATTACAACAGTGAATAAACAAATGGAAATGAATGAAGGAATCAAATTAGATAAAAAATTAGCGAGCAGGATGATAATGGGAGAAAAAGAGTGACAACATACAAACATTAATACCTTCTGAGGTTTAATATAAAAAGTGTAATAATTTTAGTTATTAACTGACAAGACTATAAAATTAACTTTTACTTCTCCCTTTAGTTAAATCAGTTCTTGCTTCATATACATTGACACTCCATTATTATATACACATAAATATTTAGGATTTTATGTCTTTCTGATGACTGGTACTTTTATCATCATGAAATATCCACTTTATCACTGGCAATAATCTTTATCCTGAAGACTATTTTGTCTGGTATTAATACAGCCACTCCAGCTTTCTAATGGTTAGTGTTTGCTTAGTACATGTTTTTTCCCTCCTTTTATATTTATTCTAAATCTTTTTTAACTTTTATTTTAGATTCAGGGGTACATGTGCAGGTCTGTTATATAGGTAAATTGCTATGTCACAGGGATTTGGTGTACAAATTATTTTGTTACCTAGGTAATAAGCATAGTACCTGATAGGTAGCTTTTTTAACCCTTACCCTCCACCTTCAAGTAGGACATGGTGTCTGTTTTTCTCTTGTGTCCATGTGTTCTCAATGTTTAGCTCCCACTTATAAATGAGAACAGGCAGTATTTAATTTTCTCTTCCTGCATTAGTGTGCTTAGGATAATGACTTCCATCTACATCCACGTTGCTGCAAAGGACATAATCTCACTCTTTTGTACAGCTGTGTAGTATTCCATAGTGTGTTTACCACATTTTCTTTATCCAGCCTACCAAGGATTGTCATTTAGGTTGATTCCATGTCTTTGCTATTGTGAATAGTGCTGCAATGAAAATATGTGTGTACATGTGTCTTTAGGGTAGAATGATTTATATTTCTTTGGGTATATACCCAATAATGGGATTGCTGGGTCATATGGTAGTTCTGTTTACAGTTCTTTGAGAAATCTCCAAAATGCTTTCCACAGTGGCTGAACTAATTTGTATTCCCACTAGCAGTACATAATAAGCATTTCCTTTTCTTGATAGCTACACCAGCATCTTTTTATTGTTCCCTGATCAGGAAGCATAATCTTCTATTTTTTGACTTTTTAATAACAGCCATTCTGACTGGATGGTTTTGATTTGCATTTCTCTAATGATTAGTGATGTTCAGCATCCTTTCATATGCTTACTGGCCATGTGAATGTCTTCTTTTAACAAGTGTCTGTTCATATCCCACTTTTTAATGGTTTTTTAATTTTTAATTTTCATTTTATTTATTTATTTTTTGAGACAGAGTTTCGCTCTTGTTGCCCAGGCTGAAGTGCAGTGGCATGATCTCAGCTCACTGCAACCTCTGCCTCCCGGGTTCAAGCGATTCTTCTGCCTCAGCCTCCTGAGTAGCTGGGATTACAGGCATCTGCCACCATGCCCAGCTAATTTTTTGTATTTTTAGCAGAGATGGGATTTCATCATGTTGGCCAAGCTGATCTTGAACTCCTGATGTCAGGTGATTCACCCACCTCGGCCTCTCAAAGTGTCAGGATTACAGCGTAAGCCACCACATCTGGCAAAATGGGGTTGTTTTTTGCTTAAGTTCCTTACAGATTCTGGATATTAGACCTTTGTCAGATGCATAGTTTGCAAATCTTTTCTCCCATTCTATAGGTTGTCTGTTTATTCTGTTGACAGTTTCTTCCGCTGTGCAGAAGTTCTTTAAAGTCCCATTTGTCAGTTTTTGTTGCAACTGCTTTCGTCTTCTGTCAAAATCTTTCCTTTCCCAGGTCCTATGACCAGAATGGTATTTCCTAGGTCATCTTCCAGGGTTTTTATAGTTTTAGGTTTTATATTTAAGCTTTTATTCCATTTTGAGTTGATTTTTGTATATAAGGAAATGGGTCGAGTTTCAATTCTCTGCATATGGCTAGTCAGTTATCCCAGCAACATTTATTAAATAGGGAGTCTTTTTCCCATTGCTTGTTTTCATAGACTTTGTCAAAGATCAGATGGTTTTAGGTGTATGGCTTTATTTCTGGACACTCTATTCTGGTTCCATTGGTCTGTTTGTTTCTGTGCCAGTACTATGCTGTTTTGGTTACTGTAGCCTTGTATTATACAATAGTTTGAAGTCAGGTTAATGTGATGACTCCAGCTTTGTTCATTTTGCTCAGGATTGCTTTGCCTATTCAGGCCCTTTTTTAGGTCCATATAAATTTTAACAGTTTTTTCTAATTCTGTGAAGAATGTCATTGGTAGTTTGATACAAAAAGCACTGAATCTATAAACTGCCTTGGGCAGTATGGCCATTTAAAAAATATTAATTCTTCCTATATATGAGCATGGAATGTGTTTTTCCATTTGTTTGTGTCATCTATGATTTCGTTCAGCAGAGTTTTGTAACTCTTGTTATATAGATCTTTCACTTCCCTAGTAAGCTGTATTCTTAGGTTATATTTATTCCAAATCTTTATATTTAAATATAATTACACTTTAAAGTATATATCTTGTACACAGCATATAGTTGGAGCTTGCTCTTTTATCAAGTCTGAAAATCTCTCCCTCATAACCATAAGGTTTAACCCATTTACATTTAAAGTAATTATTAATATGATTAAGTTTATGGTCTGGTTTTTTAATCATTCTTTTCTTTGTTCCACTGTTCCTCATTTCGTGTCTTCTTTATTATTCATCTGGTATTTTTTAGTAGTCCATTTTATCACCTCTATCGACTTTTTACCTGTACCACTTTGTTTGACAATTGCTCTAGGGATTACAATATACATCCTTAATCTATCAGTCTACCTTCACTTAATATTGTAAGTTCATCATCTTAGAACAGTACAATTCAATCTGTCTTACTAGTGTTCTATGTGCTGTTTCACAATCTTTTACTTCTACAAGATATAAACATTGTTAACATTTTTGCTTTAAACAAAAGACTGTCTTTCACAGAAAATAAGTACTTTTAAAAAGTCATTTATATTCTCCTACAGAGAGATCAATTCTGGTTCTCTTCACCCCTTCATTTGATCTGAGTTTTTGACTGGCATCAGTTTCCTTGAGCCTGAAGGACTTATTTTAGCATTATTTACAGTGAAAGTCTGATGGTGATGAATTCTCTTAGCTTTTGCTCATCTCAAAACGTCTATTTTGTTTACATTCAGAAATGTATTTTTGTTTGATTTAAATTTCCAGATTGACAATTTTTTTCTTTCAGCACTTTAAAGGTTCCATTGTCTTCCAGCCTCCATTATTTCTGATGAGAAGTCGGTCTTCGTTGCTGCTGTTTCCCTATGTATATCATGTGTTTCCCCATTCCTGCCCCTCTGGCTGTCTTTAAGATGTTCTCTTTATCTTCAGTTTTAAGTAATTATACTTGTGCTACTACGATTTCTTTTGTGTTTACTATGCTTAGTGTTTGCTGAAATCCACTGGCATGTGGGTTTTCTTCAAATTTATAAATCTTTCAATAATCATACCTTCAAATTATTTTTCTGCTCCAGTATCTATTCTTCTGGGACTCCATTTACACGTATATTGGCCCATGAGTCACAGAGGCTTGTTCATATCTTTTTTCCTCTTTCTCTCTGTGGTTAACTTCAGTGAAGTTTTCTTTTGTAGTTTCCAATCTGTCATTTAGCATATTCAGTGAATTTTTCATTTCAGATATTAAATTTTTTGTTCTAGGTTTTCCATTTGATTCTTATTTAGAGCTCTACTTTGGCTGAGATCTCCTATCTGTGCATGGACAGGGTCCATCTTTTCCTTTTTTTTTGAGACGGAGTCTCGCTCTGCCGCCCAGGCTGGAGTGCAGTGGCCAGATCTCAGCTCACTGCAAGCTCCGCCTCCCGGGTTCACGCCATTCTCCTGCCTCAGCCTCCCGAGTAGCTGGGACTACAGGCGCCCGCCATCTCGCCCGGCTAGTTTTTTGTATTTTTTAGTAGAGACGGGGTTTCACCGTGTTAGCCAGGATGGTCTTGATCTCCTGACCTCGTAATCCGCCCGTCTCGGCCTCCCAAAGTGCTGGGATTACAGGCTTGAGCCACCGCGCCCGGCCCATCTTTTCCTTTTAATCTTTGAGCATATTTATCAGAGACAATATAAAATAGTTGGCTGCTAATTCCATGTCTCTGTCATCTCTGGGTCTATTTCTAATTTTTTCCCTATAGTTCCCTGCTTCTTCATTTGTTTAGTAATTTTTTATACAGCTGGTCATTGTGGGTACTATGTTGTGGAACATTTGGAATTCTTTTAAAGTGTGTTTTGTTTGTGCATGAAGTTATTTACTGGCAGTTTAACCTGATATTTTTACTGGTTAGCTTTATGCTTTGCTAGAATTGATCTAAAATAGCTCTTACTCTATGGGTAAAGTAGCCCTAGTCTTTATCATATAGACTTCCTGAAGTCTTAATGAATGCCCAAGGTGCTGAAAAAGACCTCTCCAATTTGGCTGTCTGAAATTCTGTCTTTCAGCACTGTGTAATCTCCAGAACCTCTCCTTTTGACTATAGGCCTCAGCAGTTGTTCTCAGAAAAGACTAGCTCTGCACATGTGGAGTTCGGCATTCAGCTAAAGATTCAGGATGATCTCCACAAAGGTTTCTGAAGCTTCTTCTCTAAGCAGCTCTCTTCCTTCCAGTAGAAGCCTTACAATTCCAACTGCTTCAGCAGTCATGCACTCCAGTCACTGTTTCTTCTATCCTACTAAACCTCTAGTCTCTATTTGGGTGTTATTTCCCTCAGCTACAGTTTGGATAATCAGGGTGAGCTTACCTATTGGATTTCCCTTCTCCTAAGGATCATAGCCCTATAGTTGGCTATCTAATGCTAAATAAAACCCAGCTGCTTCATGTCTTTTATCCATTTTTACAGTTGATCATGGAGGGAGGGTAAGTTTAACACCCATCACCCCATTAAGGCTGGTCCTGGAAGTTAAAATGTATCAAAATAAATTTTTATATACTTTTAAAGCTTAATATATAATCAAGAAAACTGAAAAAACGAACAATTCTTCAAGAAATTAAAAAACCAAGCCCTACAAAGAGTATCTGTTTACTTGGGGTATATTTTCTTCTACTTATATATTTGCATACATATGTATATAAAATCTTTTTTAAAATAGGATTTTTTTTTCCCCCTATTTAACATTGCATGGTGGGCATTTTCTCAAGACATTATATATAAACAACAGAATCTTTTTACAGCTATACATTAAAATCCTGGCGTAATTTAAAAATAATAAGCATTCTTTTTTTGTTGTTGAACATTTAGGTTCCACCATTATAAATAAATGCTTTGTCTTCAGATACACGGCTCACTCCATAATTCAGGTCTTTATTCAAATGTTACCTTACTGGTGATCTTCTGATCAATCAACCTATTTAAAACTTTAATCCTCTTCCTAACATACATACTCCGTATTCTCTTCCTTTTCTTCAGAGAATTTACTATCATATAACAGAGCATATATAGTTTTACTTATTGTTTGTTATGTCTCCCTCTACTACCATATAAACTTCATAAAAGCAAGTATTTTTGATTATTTTGTTTACTGCTTAGCCCTAGAGTTCTAAAAGAGTATCTGCCTGATCATCAGTCCTTGATTAACATTTGTTGAATGATTATATGATTAAGAAAAAATATACATGGTTTAGACTATACTAGAACAACTATGTAAAGAAAAAAATAAATCAAAAGAAACATGTAGATGTCATGTAGATGGTGAAAACATTATTTTATGCTTTAAAATTTTTTCTGTAATGAGTATGCTTTTGCTGTGTGTGTGTGTGTTTGTGTGTGTATGAGTTTTGAGAAAGGGATTACTCTGTCACCTGGGCTGGAGTGCGGTGGCATGATCACGGTTCACTACAGCCTCAAACTTCCAAGTTTCAGGTGATCCTTCCACCTCGGCCTCCTGAGTAGCTGGGACTACAGGTACACACCACCACACCTGGCTAGTTTTTTTTGTTGTTGTTTTTGTTTTGGTAGAGATGAGATTTCATCATGTTGCCCAGGCTGGTCATGAACTCATGGATTCAGGCAATCTGCCTACCTTGGCCTCCCAAACTGCTGGGATTACAGGTGTGAGCCACCACACCTGGTCTGCTTTTAATATGTAAAAAATAAATGTCCTTTTAAAAAATAAAATACAGGATGGTCTCGATCTCCTGACCTCGTGATCCGCCCGTCTCCGCCTGTAGTCCCAACTACTCGGGAGGCTGAGGCAGGAGAATGGCGTGAACCCGGGAGGCGGAGCTTGCAGTGAGCTGAGATCTGGCCACTGCACTCCAGCCTGGGCGGCAGAGCGAGACTCCGTCTCAAAAAAAAAAAAAAAATAAAATAAAATACAGTGTGTTAAGATTACGCATCAAACAAGAATAAACGTGTTATAGGTAAAAATGGATTAAAATACCTTTCTGACTAGCGATTTAAACCGTGACAAGTTATTATTTAAATCAAGTTAAGACCATAAATATTTGTAACATAGCACTGTGGGAGATAAAAAGATGAATACGATACAGTTGTTGCCCATCAAGGGCTCAACATCTACTGGAAGAGAAAGGCATACATGGTTTAAAAATGTGGTACATGCAAACTGTGATAAACGCCGTAATGGAAGTACAAGGTTAAATGGGGAATCGCAAAAAAAAAAAAAAAACCACTCAAAAGCATAAACTGAGGTGGCATTTATCATAGTCTTGAAAGATGTTTTTCTATATGCAGAGGGAAAAGGGAAGCATTACTGCTAAAGGGTACAACCACAGCTAAAGAAAGAGATGGAAGACTGTAAGACAGATTTTTAACAGAACAACAAGTACTCCAAGTTCCTCCATAACTATCAGGCACGGGTCTCAAAGCAAGGATATCCTTCAGGGATAGGCAAATAACATAAATGTGTGATGCAGCTGGACCTAATATAAATAAGATGTGGTGGGCCATGTAGTAAAAATGGAACAAGTTGAAGGCATTCACATTAAAATTTTTGTAAAATTTTGTAAACTGAACTGTGCCAGTCCTGGTAAGGGAACTGTGTGTAAGGGAAAGGAGGATAGAGAAGATAAGCTGAAAACTCAAGTTGGAAAGAAATTATGAAGTATTTTAATTCTGTAAGCAAGCAGTTTTAAAATAAATATTTTTAAGGTAAACTGTTCATCTCAGAAAGGCTAAAAAACACACGAAAAAGAAGAAAATAAATATTTTGAAAACCATATCACCGCTCCCAACATTACCAAAAAGCAACATTTTTTGGTGTATTTTTCTTCCACTCTCTTTTGCTAAGATTAGGATTTTGTGTGTGTGTGTGTGTGTGTCTGTGTGTGTGTATGTGCAGTTCTCTGTGTGAAACTGCCCAACTATACTGCATTTTTTATCCCACTAATATTTTAACAGAAGAATTTACTAACGTAGTTACATGAACTCATGAAACATTTTAATGACTACATAACCATTCACATTTTCCTCTGTCCTGTCTTTTAACCGGGATTCAGTATAAGTGAAAAAAAAACACCTAAGTTTTTTTGGGGGTTTTCATTTTAAGTAGTAATATCTATTTTTACTTGTTTGTTCTGAGATGTCTTCTTCTACTTAATAGAGAAAATCTTTCATTCTATCAGAAGTTCATTTCTATTTTGTCCTACTTTTTGAAAATCATCCCACTGTTGTTTTCATTTAACTATGTATTCATCTGGAATTCTGTTGATGACTGTTAGGGGTTGAGGCTACTTTATTCTCTCCCTCTGCCAAACAGCTAACCAACTGCACTAATACTATTTCTTAATCCTCCTGCTGATTTGTTGATGCCTCTTTTATCACTGATTCGTATTAGTATTATAACAAAAATACTACTTATGATTCTAAATAAAAAAAGAACAAGAATGGCAGTAACAAACAAGATATTACTGAATGTAACATTTTTACATTTGGAACTCAAGGGATGAACAACTGTAGTCCAAAACAGCCAAAATATGTAGGTCTAAAATATAATTGTTTTGTTTTTTAATGTGCCATAATTATTCCAGAGCCTATTTATCTCTTTAAGTCATAGCAAAGATTAACACATGTAACCTCGGCTATATAAACAAGTAACAAACACTGTAAAACTGACATCCCAAAACAATTTCTTATAAAACTGGATTTCTCTTGCTGAGTTTCAGTTACAGTCCCTCACAGGTCATTGTCTTCATTATGGAGAGCAGCTGTCTGAGCAACCTCTCCATTGTTTATACTGCACTGCTAATGCTGGAATATGCACTCCAACTTACTTAAAAACTGATTTTAAACAATTACAGAGATTTTATTCTATTATTTAAAGCAAGACATAAATCGTACTTCTCCCCAAATAGGCTGAAAATGTAGATAATTCGCGACATTTTACATCTCACGTTAGAAGTCAGGAATCCCAATCACATCTCACTTTAGAAATTAGGAATCTCAAACTGTCTTTCTAGCTTAATTCCTCTCTGCCTTCAACAGGTGTCTGCAACAGGTTGAAATTTGGTATCTTCA
The DNA here is from genome assembly GCF_008728515.1 of Papio anubis. Lineage (NCBI taxonomy): Eukaryota > Metazoa > Chordata > Mammalia > Primates > Cercopithecidae > Papio > Papio anubis. The sequence goes on along the minus strand of NW_022162143.1, from coordinate 100,553 downwards.
TATCTGGAGACTACAAGCAAGCAAGCAATCTAGCATAACCCTTTTCTTCTATAAACCTGCTTGCTGACTCACACCTTCTCTATAGGACATTATTAAATGATTTTGTTATCTTTTAATATCAAAGGTTAATCACATATTTTCTTAAACAACCTAATAAAACTTTGAAACAACCTAATAAAAAGCTGCTAACTTCTCAGATTCTAAATGTAAGAAAAACAGACATAATATTTTTATAAATTATATGAATAACTATTTTTCTTTTATGATGTGAAAATAAAGGAAGTGAGAGACAGAGAAAAAAGAGGACGAGAAAAGGGTAAGAACAAGAAATGAAAAACAAGAAAACAAAAAGGGGATGGAGAAAAATTCAAGGAGCAACAAAAGACAGGGAGACAAAGTAGGAGGTTCTGAATTTTCCACTACAAACACTCTGTACTATGGAAGTGTTGAGAAAATACTTCCTTTCACAATTTATTGGATATTATTTTGTGTCTTGTTTTAGACTAGATAAAAATGTAATCCATATTCATTAAATACAAGCTTTAAAGTAGATGTAATAATTCACCAATGCAGATATTTTGGGGCCACCCAAAGAGTTTACCTATCGTAGTAACTATCAGGAAAGGTGGGGAATTCGTGATTAACGAAAACAGTAAAAGGAAATACAAGTGTAGTGTTCAACAGGAATACACTAGTTACCCAGGGGGAAGTCACCTACGGAAGGATTAAAAGCAATACCTTTGGGAAGAGTGACAAACAGAAACAGTATACCCTAGGGGAAATTAGTTCAGGGAGACTGTTAAGAAATTCTGATCATCATTTTCAAGAAGCCAAAGACTGGGCACTTAATTTCAGAGGCAGTGCTGGAGGAAAAAGAACAAAGTGATGAAAGGAGCTGAGAAAGAAAACCCAGGCTTAAATTGGCTAGAAGCAAAGATGGAATAAGAAAGTAACACAGAGAGAAAACTGTTAATACTTAAGCATTGTGTCAAGACCCGCTATTTAATAAAAGTGGGCCCCTCATGTAAATTACCCACTAGTTTTCAAGTTTGTACCCAATGATTTCCTTATTATTATGAACACAATGAAAGCTATAAATAGCTGAAACCCTTTACTGAGGGAGGGCATCAAAAGTAAACTGCAGCCCCAAAGAAAGGTAGCACCCAAAACTAGGATGGGAGTGGGAGTGGTCAACCATCAAAGAACAAAAAGGAGCTTGCTTTCTGTTTGGAGGTTCCTCAAATCTATTTAATAGAGGAAAAATTATTTGGTATGTAAATTATCTCAATCAAGCTATTTTATAAAAAATTAGAATCCACATAACAAGTGCTCAATAATTACTTGTAAAATTAATTCTAAGTAGAAGAAATTAAGTGGTTTATACATAACACTGGGCACCAAATATGGCCACTTCCTCTTTACCTCTGTAATTTAAGCACTTTGCCACTGGCTTATAGTATTTTGCAAAGGTTCTCAACTTCAGTGTTACAACACATTCATGAAATATGTTACAAGTAATTCGTTACTAAAGGATAAAATGAAATTGGTTACTGTAAAGGATAAACTTGTAGACAACATATAGTTGAGTCTTATTTTTTTATTCACTCTGATAGTCTTTTAATTGGTGTTATTTAAAACATCCACACTTGAAATGATTCCTGATATAATTGAATTGATATGGACCATATCTTTAACTTTTTACTATTCATTGCCCATGTTGTTTCCATTTCTCTTTTGTCTTCTATTCTGAATTTATTTGAGCATTTTACATGATTCCATATTCTAAAGTCTCTCAGCAATCAAGTACGCTTCCTTTATTAAAAAAAATTTTATTGGTTGCTCTAGAGTTTGCAATATACATTTATGACTAATCGAAGTCCACTTTCAAATAACACTATACTGCTTCACGGTTAGTGCAAGTACCTTAGAGTATTCTCAACTCCTTCATCCCAGCAGTGAATGACACTGTTGTCATTCATTTCGCTTATCCATGAGCCATACTCAATGACTACTCCATTACTATTTTGAACTGTTATCTATAAGATCAAGTAAATATAAGAAAAATAAAAGATGTTATTTTATTTTCATTTATTTCTTCTCACTCTTCCTTTATATAGATCTGAATTTCTGACCTTTATCAATATTTTCCTTCTCTCTGAAGACTTCCTCACATTTTGTGCAAGGCAGGTCTACCCGTGACAAATTACAACTTTTGTTTCTCTGAGAAAGTCATTACTTCTTTTTCACTCTTGAAGAGTAATTTTGCCAGATACAAAATTCTAGGTTGGTGGTTTTACTTTTTCTTCAACACCAATATTTCACTCCACTTTCTTCTAGGTTGCGTGTTTTCTCAGTTCAAATCTGATATAATGCTCATCTTTATTCCTCTGTAGGTAAAGTGGTTTTTTTCTCTCCGGCTTCTTTCAAGATTTTCTCTAATTTTCTACAGGTTGAGTAAAATATGCTTAGACTTTTTTTTTTTTTGGTATTTACCATGCTTGGTGTCCTCTGAGCTTCCTGAATTTGGTGTGTGTCATTAATTCCGGGAAATTCTTAAGTTATTATTACTTCAAATATTTCTTCTGTTCCTTTCTTTCTTCTACTTGTGATATTCCCATTATGCTTATGTTATACCTTTTGTAATTGTCCCATAGTTCTTAGATATTCTAAGAACTATGAACTATGGAACTATGTTCCATCTTTTTCATTCAACTGAAGAAGCAAACCAAGCATCAGAACCAGACTCAGATATGACAGATTTTGGAATTATGAGACTGGGAACTTAAAATAACTATGATTAAGACACTAAGTGCTCCAAAGAAAAAAGAAGATAATGATGACTAAACACTATGTGTTTAAACTTTTTTCATCAGTTCATTTAATACACAATTACTGAGACTAAAGATTTTAGTATAGAGGAAAAGTGTAAACTTAAAATACTTTAAAACTTAAAAATGAGGTTGTAGCAGAATTATATTCAAAAACATCGAAATTATGGAATTATGAATTCTACCTTGGAGAACTTAAGAATGACTCAGAATACAGTAGTCCCCCCTCATTCTCGAGGGATACCTTCCAGGACCCCCAGTGGATGCCTGAAACCACAGATGGTACAGAACCCTATATATACTACATTTTTTCCTATATATACCTATAATAAAGCTTAATTTATAAATTAGGCATAGTAAGAGATAAACAGTAACTAATGATTAATTATAACTAATAATACGAATAGTAAAATTAGTAATTGTAATAATTACATAGTAAAATAAGGGTTACTTGAGCATAGCACTACCATTACCCCTAACTGTGATGACTATCAAGTGACTAAAGGGCAGGACGGAGCAGGATGGCACAAGATTTCATCACGCTACTCAGACTAGGGAGCAATTTAAAACTTACAAAAATTTTTTTCTGATATTTTCCATTTAATATTTTTGGTCTGTGGTTGACTGCAAGTAACTGAAACTTCAGAAAGTGAAACTGCAGATAATGGGGGACTACCATACTATCACTTTGAGACATGAGACTTTGGACTAATTGTTGTTGTTTTGTTTTGCTTTGTTTGAGTCGGAGTCTCACTCTGTGGCGTGATCTCGGCTCACTGCAAGCTCTGCCTCCCGGGTTCATGCCATTCTCCTGCCTCAGCCTCCCAGTAGCTGGGATTACAGGCACCTGCCATCACGCCCAGTTAATTTTTTGTATTTTTAGTAGAGACGGGGTTTCACCGTGTTAGCCAGGATGGTCTCAATCTCCTGACCTTGTGATCCACCCACCTTGGCCTCCCAAAGTGCTTGTTTTGTTTTTAAGAATATGACTCCTCGCCTGTAATCCCAACACTTTGGGAGGCCGAGACGGGCAGATCACGAGGTCAGGAGATCGAGACCATCCTGGCTAACACAGTGAAACTCCGTCTCTACTAAAAAATACAAAAAATTAGCCGGGTGTGGTGGCAGGCGCCTGTAGTCCCAGCTACTTGGGAGGCTGAGGCAGGAGAATGGCGTGAACCCGAGAGGCGGAGCTCGCAGTGAGCTGAGATCCAGCCACTGCACTCCAGCCTGGGCGACAGAGCGAGACTCCGTCTCAAAAAAAAAAAAAAAAAAAAAAGACTCCTCTAATCCAGTAGTTTCTCAAACTTCAGTTTCAGTTAGATAATGAGAATCTCCCGGAAGATGGCTGAAACAAAGACTGCTGACCATAACCCCAGAGTTTCTGTTATAGTAATTCTGGGTTGCGGGGGAGTCCCCAAGTTTAAATTTCTAACAAGTTCCCAGGTGGTGCTAATAGGGTCATAATTTGAGAACCACTGCTGTAACCAAGTAGCACAAAATAAAATACAATTTTAAAGCTGAAAGGGTCTTTAAAAGGAAGATCTTTGGACCCTGCCCCTGACCCAGAAAGAAAGCTCTGTATCTGTAGCTTAGGTAGCCACTTGTATGAATTTGAAACACTTCAGGCCCTCACAGTTGTTTTCCTATTTCAGTCCTATTCCTTCCATACTTCCCAAATAAATCTACCTCCTTCCTCATCTGCCCCCACCGACAGGTTTCCTTTGTCACCTTCAGGCTTTGGCCATAACTCAAACAAGTTACCTTAGCCTTGGGTTTTGTCTCCTAAAAAAAATTAGCTCAAACCCTCTGCTAGGACCAAACTTAAAGAAGCCTTCTCCAATTCAATGTTAAGGGGTCTTTAAAATTCCAAGTTTATCTCTTGGGAACTAGCCTGGAATACAGAATAACTAATCGGTCCATAAAACCATAACTACTCAGTCATGAAAGGTTACTAAACCATGTAGTAGTCATCTGCTCAGTGGTTTTTAGATGAAGGACACAATGGCCTTCATTTAGAACATACGTTATTTTTAAATCTAGGTATATAGTGAAAGATATGGGATTGGGAAAACTGAAACTCTCAATAAATGATTACTTCAGTTTCATAAATGTAATTATCAATTGCTGTCAGTCCTTTATTCTGTAAAATGCACCATCAGTTTAATATCTTGTTTTGGAAGAAAATTACATTGTTATAAAACACAGAAATAATATGTAGAAAAAAATAAAAGTGCCTCTAAGAATGCAATAAACAAAAAAATATATTCACTAGTACCTACTACCAGGTGAAAAATAAAAAGATGTGAAAGTTGTTGTCCCCACCTTCAAATAGCTTATTAGAACAGCATTGGAAAAAAATTAAGAGTGATTAAGTGCTAAATTGTACAGAACTCACTACACACTATAAAGTCAAGGAAAGGTCAATGTGCACCACAGTAGCTAAGGAATGTTTCATAGTACTTGAACTGTGGCTTTAAAAATGGTTAAGATGTAATTAAATGGTCGGGTGTGGTGGCTCAAATCCCAGCACTTTGGGAGGCCAAGGCAGGCAGATTACGAGATCAGGAGATCGAGACCATCCTGGCTAACATGGTGAAACCCCACCTCTACTAAAAATACAAAAACAAAATTAGCCGGGCATGGTGGCGGGAGCCTATAGTCCCAGCTACTCAGGAGGCTGAGGCCGGAGAATGGCACGAACCCGGGAAGTGGCGCTTGCAGTGAGCTGAGATCACGACATTGCACTCCAGCCTTGGCAACAGAACAAGACTCCGTCTCAAAAAAAAAAAAAAAAAAAAAAAAAAAAACACCCAAAAAAGATGTAATTAAATAGGGTCTGGAGACAAAGAAATTATGTAAAAAAAGATGTAAAGCAGGAATGAAAGTAGGATCACAAAATATAAGGCAAACAGTGAGATGTCTGAGGGACTAAAGTGGATGTTGAATGCTGGTAAATAGCAAGAAGGCTTATTTTGACTGCAACATACAGCATAGTGCAGTGGGGAAAAAGGACAAGGGCACAGAACAGCTATGTTGCTGCTGTAATAATCCAGGAATGAGATGGTGAAGTACTGAATTATGGTCTTGGCAGTCATATTAGTCCATTTTCATGCTGCTGTTAAAGACATACCTGAGACTGGGTAATTTATAAAGTAAAAGGTTTAATGGACTCACAGTTCCACATGGCTGGGGAGGCTTTACAATCATGGTGGAAGGTGAAAGGCTTATTTTACATGGGGCAGACAAGAGAAGATTAGAGTCAAGCAAAAGGGGTTTCTCCTTAAAAAACCATTAGATCTTGTGAGACTTATTCACTACCACGAGAACAGTATGGGGGAAATCGCCCCATGATTCAATTATCAACCACCAAGTCCCTCCCACGACATGTAGGAATTATGGAAGCTAAATTTAAGATAAGACTTGGGTGGGGACACAGCCAAACCATATCATTCCACCCTGCCCTCCCCGCCAAAATCTCATGTCCTCACATTTCAAAACCAAATATGCCTTCCCAACAGTCCCTCAAAGTCTTAACTCATTTCAGCATTAACTCAAAAGTCCACAGTCCAAAATCTTACCCAAGACAAGGCAAATCCCTTCCACCTATGAGCCTGTAAAATCAAAAAGCTAGTTACTTCCTAGATACAATGGGGGTACAGGCATTGGAAAAATACACCCATTCCAAATGGGAGAAATTGTTCAAATGAAGGAGCTACAGGCCCCACATAAGTCTGAAATCCAGTGGGGCAGTCAAATCTTAGCTCCAAAATGATCTCCTTTGACTCCATGTCTCACATCCAGGTCACGCTGATGAAAGAGGTGGGTTCCCATGGTCTTGAGCAGCTCTGCCCCTGTCGTTTTGCAGGATACAGCCTCTCTTGGTGGCTTTCACGGGCTGGTGTTTAGTGTCTGCAGCTTTTCCAGGTGCATGGTGCAAGTCATTGGTGGATCTACCATTCTGGGGTCTGGAGAATGGTGGCCTTTTTCTCACAGCTCTGCTAGGCAGTGCCCCAGTGGGGACTCTGTGTAGGGGCTTCAACCCCAGATTTCCATTCTGCACTGCCCTAGCAGAGGTTCCATGAGGGCCCCACCTCTGCAGCAAACTTCTGTCTGGACATCAAGGTGTTTCCATACATCCTCTGAAATCTAGGTAAAGATTTCCCCTTTTAGCCATGGCTGGAGTGGCTGGGATGCAGAGCACCAAGTCCCTAGGTTGCAAAGAGTAGGGAGACCCTGGGACTGGCCCATGAAACCGTTTTTTCCTCCTAGGCCTCTGGGCCTATGATGGGAGGGGCTGCTGTGAGGACCTCTGACATGCCATCGACACATTTTCCCCATTGTCTTGGTGATTAACATTTGGTTCCTTGTTACTTATGCAAATTTCTACAGCAGGCTTGAACTTCTCCTCAGAAAATGGGTTTTTCTTTTCTATTGCATTGTCAGGCTGCAAATTTTCTGAACTTTTATGCTGTTTCTCTTTTAAAACTGAATGCTTTTAACAGCACCCAAGTCACCCCTTGAACACTTTGCTGCATAGAAATTGCTTCTGCCAGATACCCTAAATAATCTCCCCCAACTTAAAAGTTCCACAAATCTCTAGGGCAGGGGCAAAAGGCCACCAGTCTCTTTGCTAAAGCATAGCAAGAGTCCAGTTCCCGACAGGTTCATCTCCATCAGAGACCACCTCAGCCGGATTTCATTGTCCATATTATTATCAGCATTTTGGTCAAAGCCATTCAGCAAGTCTCTAGAAAGTTCCAAACTTTCTCACATTATTCTATCTTCTTCTGAGCTCTCCGAGCTCTCCAAACTGTTCCAATCTCTGCCTGTCACCCAGTTCCAAAGTCACTTCCATATTTTTGGGTATCTGTACAGCAGTGCCCCACTCTACTGGTACCAATTTACTGTATTAATCCATTTTCACATTGTTGATAAAGACACACCTGAGACTGGGTAATTTATAAGGAAAAAGAGGTTTAATGGACTTGTGTTCCATGTGGCTGGGGAGGCCTCACAATTGGGGGAGGGAGGCCTCACAATCACGGTGGAAGGCGAAAGGCACATCTTACATGGCAGCAGAAAAGAGAGAATGAGGAGAGAGCTAAGTGAAGGAGGTTTCCCTTTATAAAACCATCACATCTCATTAGATTTATTCACCACCCTGAGAACAGTATGGGGGAAACTGACCCCAAGATTCAATTATCTCCCACCAGATCCCTCTCACAACACGTGGGAATTATGGGAGCTACAATTCAAGATGAGATTTGGGTGGGGACCCAGCCAAACCATATCAGCAGTGGAAACAGGAAGACAAGGAGAAATTTAAGCTACACTGCAAACTGAGAAACTTGTTAAAATACTGGACACGAGGATGAGAGAAAAATAAAAGATGAAACCGATGCTGCCAGACTGAGGGAAAGAAGGAATATCTACTATCAAAAGAATTAGAGTAACTGAAATGAGTAATGAAATGAGTAAATGAAATGACAGTAAATGAAAGCAATTTGAGGTGGCAAGGCCCTAAGGCATAGAAGAAAGGTTGTTGTGAAAGGCCAAGTTTAAGGTGACATTGGTTGTGGCAATCTGTACTATGGTACTCTGCCCCAGTTCCCACCCAGCTCACATCCTTTTCTTCTCTACTATTACTTTATATTCTTTCTTCTATTTGTAGATCACAACTTAACATAAGAGGATTGTGATTAGTTGGTGGAAATCCTATTCCTTAGTCAAGCACATTTTCTCCCAAGCTATTTTCCTCTATTTATTCACATTATTGGCAAAGCTCACTGTCATCATCAACTCTGAATCTAATTTCTGCTAGTGAGAATAACAATGACCAAGTAAGTATACTGTTAAGTGTGTTTGGATTTATAGCCCATCCCTTGATTTTTCATTAAGGCCACTATCCTGAATTTTGCCAGTAAAAATATTATGTCCTTGTTGAGTCTCTCCCTCACCTAATTCTGCATTTGTTTATACCACTGCTTATATACCGTTACTGCATTTAACAAAATTTACTTTTGATAAATTCAATTGATGAGTCTACCACACAAGAGGGTGAATGTTTTAAAGTGGTAAGAATAATGTCTTATTCTTTTTTAACCTTTTTATGCCTTGTATGTGACAGTCATTAAAATAAATGTGTATTGAATTCAGTTTTCCCTGACTACATGGTTCTATAAATTCAAAATTTATCTTTGACCTTCTGACTTCTTAAAAACCTGTACATGTAGAATCTGCCTAAAATGCTGCTTGCTAGTAGCTCCTGCTTCAGAAAAAAGGACATGCATTTAATAATCTGACAGTTAAATTTTGATCATAGATTGCTTTGATATATCTTATTAATAGATCTAATGACTGCAATCAAATTATGGAAGTGATTCACTTACATTAACTAAAGCATCTTGTTGGAATATATTTCCCAGGTTCCCAGAAGCACCAACTTTACTCCAAGCAAGATGTCACTAAAGTGACACTCATCCAATTACATTTTTAAATTTACACACACTGCAAAAACAACGGTAAGTTCTTGGTGTTGCCATATAGAAATAACATATTTTACTGTCATATTGTAAACTACTGATTCTGCAAGCGATAACTTTGTTTCAGATATATTCGATCTACAAATTCCTATCAACTTTACGTATTAGAAAATGAGAGTGTTTCATTTAAATTCAGTAAAAACTCACTAAAATGGACTCATCTTAGGTAGGGCCAGTCTAAACTACTGAAAAATATTAAATTACACAACTTAGATCATTGTTTCCCTGGGAGTTGAGGAAAGGTTCGTGAGACGTGCTTCACGAACTGGATCTTAAAGTTAGACATTTATATCAGCAGAAACAACATTCTTAAGGTAGCAGGTAATAGGACCAGACCAGCACATACATAAGCAGAGAAATAAGATAATGGAAGCAAAGAAAAAGGGTTATGGATAGTGCAAACTGAAGCAGCCACTTCATATAGTAATTCCCTGTTCTCATTTTTTCTTTCTTTCTTTTTTTGAGATGGAGTCTCACTCTGTCACCCATGCTGGAGTGCAGTGGCACGATCCTGGCTCACTTCAGCCTCTGCTTCCCGGGTTCAAGCGATTCTCCTGCCTCAGCCTCCTGAGTAGGTGGGACTACAGGCCCCACCACCGTGACTGGCTAATTTTTTATATTTTTAGTAGAGATGGGGTTTCACCATGTTAGCCAGGATGGTCTTGATCTCCTCATCTCGTGATCCACCCATCTCCGCCTCCCAAAGTGCCCTGTTTTCATCTTATAGCTACTTGGCAATACAGGAGCTCAAAATAGAAAAGTCACAGAAAAACAGAAAAACACACAAACCCAAGTGCTCTCCATGCTTGGTTTATACCTTAAAATTAGGCATCCTAAATGGAAAGACAATAGCCCTAGTGACTCTCCCTCCCCAAGACAGCCATTGTTTTAATGCTTCATCTATAAGAGAGCTCACATTCTAAACATTACTGACTTCAGAAAGAAAAAGGGTGGCAATTACAGGGCATGTGTATCATTACTTCTTATTCCCATGCCCTTGCTAGAAATATCACTAATCAATCAGACTTTGCATGCAAGTTCAAATCAATTTGCTAATCCTGTGTTGGAAAGGGTGTAAAGGTATCCCTTGCTATCTAAACCCTTGCTATCCCAATTTAGACAACAAATGGGTTCAGATAATTTATTTTTTTATTTTAGATAAGGCTATTTGGAAGACATGGTACTGTGTACCATATGGACTCATGCCTTCCAAAAATCCAAGACATAACAGATTGGAATCTGTCACTTTCTGACCTTTCACTCTCTGCACTCAGGGAAAAAAAAACGAGACTCAAATAGCAAGGAATATCAGCATTTTTCAATTTGTGCTCAGTTACGAGGAAATAGAAAACTTCACCTCCCACACAACTTATATATTATATATATACACACACACACACACATATATATGAGCTACAGTAATAGATGCCTGATACAGAGGTTGTACATAATTAACCAAACCTCATGTTTCTATTTTGTCTTATAAATAAGAGGCATATAGTTCATGAAATAGAAAAAGTAAATGCTTATCCACAGTCGCAAAAAGAGAAAAATCATGTTTTAAGGTTTTTATTTATGTGGGTTGAGTGCCGAATATCTTAATCTCATAGTCAGCAACTAAGTGCATTAAGGACTTAGTGCCTATTGTTCCTTATTTTATTATCCTACCCAAGGCAGGAAGATTCTTCCTCCTATTGGCCCATGCTGCTCATCTTTAACTTGAACTTAGAACCCTCCAGAAAGCAGAAGAGAAAGCAACTAAAAGACTAAACAGAAAGAGAATGGTAGAATAGGAGGCACTGGACAAGAGTGGTCTACTTTGCTCAGAGATGTGGAATAACCATCTTACTAACATGTTCCTTATAATTTACAAAGAACAGTCTGTCACGATTACTTATTAAAATGTCTATCCTAGATGAAGAGAAACAGCTGTGAAGCTCAATGCTGCACTAAATTATTCTGAAAAGAGTACATACTTTTCTTATTTATATAATTGAATTTACAATATGACATTCACTACCTTAAAATATTACATTACTATTATGTGATAAGGTTAAACATTGAGCATCCCTTTATAAAGAAGACAAAACAAAAGCAGCACACAAACAGCCTCCCTACTACAATCTCTCAACCAGAAGTTAGTAAACTCCCCAACAACCAGGATTATTGCATAGCCTTACTTTTGCACAATAAACAGCTCTTAACTACTTTAAATGTAATATATGCTCAATAAAGATTTGCACAGTAATCTCATATAACAGAACCCTTGCACAAGGTAGCAATAAGCAAGTCCTCCTCAGCTAACACCCAAGGAAACACTGACAAATCCTAATAATTCATCCAATGAAAATGTTCTATTGATTGCCTATGATAAATTAATCATATTAGTCTTTCACTGTGCTTACGGTTTTATTATTGTTGTCAATATTGATTCAGTAACAGAGTTAGAAACTCAGGAACCTTCAAGGTCACTTAGTACAAATCTCTCATTTTGTAAATGAGGAAACTAAGGTCTACTTTTTCCACAATGCATACCTTGACACTTGTCACTTCTTTTCCTGGTCCCCTAGCTGAATAAAAGAGAAGTTTTATTGCGTATTTTTGCTTAGGTGAATTTTACAAGGTTAACATTACAAGTGAATGGGCATTCCTCAAATGCCAGTCTCTGGCATAATACTTTGTATATAGCAGATACTCATTTGAGTACTTACAAACTGTTCTTAAAGTCCTCAAATATAAATAAATGATACGGCTTATTTTAATTTTCATTTGTACAATTTTAGCATGCAATATTATTTTCTAATGGAAAAAGTAATGCAACATAATTCTTAATCCATCTTTCATAACAAGACACTTGTCTTTTCTACCACTATGAAGCTCATTTTCCCCAAATAATACCAAAAATTTACAGTGAGACATAAATCAAATCAGTCCTGCACATGCCACCATTCAAGACACCTTTCAATGGAGAGAGCAAATTGGTCAATTATTTACACACGTACATATCTGCTACCCAACCTAAACAAGAAAATCAACAGGCCTGAAACTGCTTAACTTGCAATTAACTTTTGTCAACAGGGAAGACAATTTTATCAGTTTCAAATCATAGGAGAGCAAGGAATTGCCTTCCTCCTGGAAGCAGAAATCCTGTTGGGACACAGCTAGGCTCAATACGGATATGCAAAATGCATTCTAAGTCTTTTGTGTGCTTGGTATTGAAGACAGGCTAAACTCAGGGTAGGTAGCAAGTCAACCTACTAATCAAAAATATATGGAAGGCAGCTGCATCAGTCTCTATTTTTAAAGCAAAATGAAAATCACAGACTTCCACTTAAAGTCAACTCTAAAGTTATGAATTTATAGTACATGTTTCCCACTATAGTTGAGGGAACAGTATTTCTCGACAGAGTTAATAAACCACCTGATTCAAAAACCAAGAATAAAATTGAACCACTGCATTCCAGGATGGGGGACTGAAAATCAGCACTAATATGGCATCACTATGTGAACCTTTTGGATTACCAAACTTAGCTCCCTGTAACTAGGATGGAAACAAGAGATTAATCACTTAATATCTAGATGTTGATTGTCATCATCATAAGAAAGTAAAACAAAATTTTCAATTTTGGTTTTAACTAGAATTCAGAGAACATCCAAAATAGATCATATATATAATTCTACTTTTATTATAATTTTAAGCCTAAAATATAGCAGATACAGAAGTATATATGCTTTACAGGATTGCATAAAGATAAGGAACTCTGATCCCAGCATTTTTTCTAGGGTCTAATAAGGAATCAGTGGAATCTTACAGGTCTTCTGTCACTGTTTATCTCTTTCCATAAAGTGGGCAAAACGACAGATCTTATATGACCGTTTTAAGAAGAGGTTTATGAGGTCTCACCTGCAAATAAAGTTACAGAAATAAAAACAGTAATTGATAACAAATTCTTTTAAGAATCCCTGAATTTGAGTAAATGCAGTATTGGAATATTTTCTAAAATAAAACATCAGGATTTCTTTTGAATTTTCAGGTACGAGTTTAATACAAGCTAACTATCTCTTATCTGAAATGCCTGCGATCATATGTGCTTCCGATTTGTTTATTTATTTATTTTTACTTTTTTATTTTGAACCATAGTCTCGCCCTGTCGCCCAAGCTGGAGTGCAGTGGCACGATCTCGGCTCACTGCAACTCCACCTCCTGGGTTCAAGGGATTCTCCTGCCTTAGCCTCCCAAGTGGCTGGGACTACAGGCGCACGATGCCACACCTGGCTAATTTTTTGTATTTTAGTGAAGACGCTGTTTCACCGTGTTGCCCAGGCTCATTGCAAACTCCTGAGCTCAGGCAATCCACCCACCTTGACCTCCTAAAGTGTTAGGATTACAGGGGTGAGCTACCGCGTCCAATGTGCTTCCAATTTATTATTTTGGATTTTGGAATATTTGCATATGTGTAATATGTGTAATGAGTATCTTAGGGATGTAATCCAAGTCTAAACATGAAATTCATTTATGGCTGGGCGCGGTGGCTCACGCCTGTAATCCCAGCACTTTGGGAGGCCAAGGCGGGCGGATCACAAGGTCAGGAGATGGAGACCACGGTGAAACCCCGTCTCTATTAAAAAATACAAAAAATTAGCTGGGCGCGGTGGCGGGCACCTGTAGTCCCAGCTACTCAGGAGGCTGAGGCAGGAGAATGGCGTGAACCTGGGAGGCGGAGCTTGCAGTGAGCCGAGATCGCGCCACTGCACTCCAGCCTGGGTGACAGAGTGAGACTCCATCTCAAAAAAAAAAAAAAAAAAAGAAATTAATTTATGTTTCATATACACTTTATACACATAACCTGAATTTTTATGCAATTTTTTTTTTTTACGGAGTTTCGTTCTTGTTGCCCAGGCTGGAGTGCAATGGCGTGATCTCGGCTCACAGCAACCTCAGCCTCCTGGGTTCAAGCCAGTCTCCTGCCTCAGCCTCCCAGGTAGCTGGGATTATAGGTGCACACCACCACCCCTAGCTAATTTTCTGTAATTTTAGTAGAGATGGGGTTTCACCATGGCCAGGCTGGTCTTGAACTCCCGACCTCAGGTGATCCGCCCGCCTTGGCCTCCCAGAGTACTGGGATTACAGGCGTGAGCCACCGCACCTGGCCTATACAATATTTTAAATAATTCTGTGCATGATACAATGAAGTCAGGTGTGGAATTTTTCACTCGTGGCCTAAAAACATTTGGGATTTTGGAGTGTTTCAGATTTGGGAGCATTTTGAATTTCGGGGGATTTTGGATTAGGGATGATCAACCTGTATCTATGTTACAGCCTCACTGCATGCATGTTATTTACTCCCACTCATGTAGGTATGATCTCAATTCACAAACAGGCAGAAACCATATCAATCCTATTTTTTCCATAGCAATTTTATTCTATCAGGGTTTCAAGTAAAACTGCCCTAAGAAGGTAAATAAAAGGACTTAGTAAATTTGTTTATTGTTGCTTACACTAAAAAATTTTCACTAAACTAGGAAGACACTGAGAGATAAGAGGAAGGGAAAACTTGCTTTGCTATTTCTTTCTTTTTTTTTTTTTTTGAGGTAACCAAAGAGGGGTGCAATTTAAGCTAAAAGTAGTTTGCAGTTAGGTTGGGTTGTGGCCTTGTTTTAGGTAAAATACATGGGTTACTAGTTTTTTTTTTTTTTAAACAACAATAAGCTTATTTTGGAATTCTACTTTTTAGAAAATACAAATAACCTTACACCATATTCAGTACTAAAGCACATGCCCACTAACAAATCTCCTTTCTAGTGAGTAGTGTCAGTGATTTGGACCTTTTGTCTATGGAGTAAGAATCAGAAACATGCAAGCTTGTTAACCTAGACTTCAGTTGAAGGTATTCATAACCGTGTTATAGAAACATAACAGTGTCAATTTTGTACTAACTTATTTTCTATAATTACTTTTAAAATATATTTCCAACTCTTAAGAAATAGTTTCCAATCAACTTTGAATGCTTTTTTTCCAGACTCATTTAATGCCTGATATTTCAATGGGTGTACTTTTATCAAATAGTATTTTAGTTTAATAAACAGAATTAATTATGAACTGATAAATAACTCATTGTCCAGTCAAAGGCCTACATCACATACTATATTTATATTTGTAGAGTAGGAGGACAAGTACAGACTTGTTTGTGATATGCAAGCCCAGTAATTTAGAAACTATGATAAAGCAAATGCAAAACCCATTTGATAATTTTTAAATGTCACATTTCTTTTGAGAGTAATTTTAAATTCTCATTAATGGTACCAAAGGATGATTCAGGAAGTAGTACAAAACTGATAGTCTCTCAGAATATTATCAGGTGATAGAATAATTTGTAAAATAATATTATTGCCTCAAAAATGTGAAATATCTAAATAAGTGCAATCATCTATTAAAATTATTTAAATTTAATACATACATACTATTTCTTAGGAGAACACGATAGTAAAGGAGTTTTCACTTTTGATATCTTTATTTTATATAGTCACTTGATGAATAATACAAATCCATTCTTGTGGAGCAGGGGGTATGAGACTATTAAATATATTCACTAATCTTGTTTACTCTCTACAAATGTTTATTCTGAAATTTTAAGTATATAAAAATCATTTTTGCAAATAGGATTTCTAAAGTTGAACATTAGATGCTAGTAAGTATACCATTACAATTTTAAAACAAAAATACAAAATTTCATATTTTGGGATTCACGTGTTTGTTGCCCATTATTTTTTGAGAGCAAGCACCAAAAACTGGAGAGCACTCTATTTCAGAAGTTTTTCTCATGTTAAAGTCAGAGCAGTTCAGCTGTAATGGATATGCAAATATCAAAGAATAATTAAATTTACACATTATTTACCAAAAAGTACACTCGACTGTCATCATTATTTAAACATTTCACTCAGTTGCCTCTACAACTCATTTTAAAACTATAAAGTGAAGATTCCTTTCCCCTCTTGTTCTCATAATAAATTAAAATATACATTACTAAATCAACTTTTAAAATTTGTCTCTCTTAAAATATTTTAGTCCATTAACTTGGATATGCCACATCTGAATGTAAAAATCAAGGTGTTTAATTCAATTTAATGATGATTTCAGAAACACAAAGTTACATCACGTTACTAGAGGTTGAAAAAAAAAACAACACTGGTTTTGTGAAAACCTTGATGGTAAGCAAGATATTCACCATTTCTTAAATTATAGCTTTAATAAGGGGGTGAGGGTATCCACTGAAGAATAAAGACTGCTTTCTGTCTCACACACTCACTCACACACACACACACACACCCCAATCATATTTATCGGACCTATTTTCAAGTTGCCACAATATGACTACTGTCAAAGCCAAAAAAATACTCCTTTAAAATATTTAAACTTCATTTTAAAATTAAAACTGAAAGCAAGATATTCAACTGCCAACTACTGTTGATGAAACTATTAAAGCCTGCACTGACCTACTTCATATCAGCATCATGACGGCATGGATGTATGCCAAGAAAATAATGAAAATTACTGTATAACTAACCTTAATCTTGTATTTAAAAAGTATCACTTTAAAAATGTGTAAATACTGTACATGCAACGCCAGTTGCTTTACGATATGTTTTCAAAATGAGAAAATGAGTTTTGATATTTTAGTACTCATATTCAATGATGTCCCTGCAAAGATTTCATTTCCATTTTCAAAATCAAGGCTTTTTAAAATACCATATGAAATTCTCTTTTTATACTTCTATTAAAAGCAATCTCTTAGGCAAAATTCCAAATATTACTTTCCATTTAAAAAATATTGCTACACTTAAAAAAAAAGGCAGTTAATGAAGAATCCTACAAAACAATGCAAGTTCATGTTCAAAGAATATTGCAATGGCTCTAACAGTGGATGGACTTAACTCGGTGTATTTAATTATTAAAAGATTCCCACTAGACTTGAGGAGTTTAATCTAATGCTGAAATACTGTAAATTTTCATACGAGAAAGTAAAATAGCCAAACATATTCCATCAATGGTTTCTTTTAAAAAGACACACAAATGGCAAGACATTTGATTCCCTATGTTTTAAGCAAAAAAAAAAAAACCCAACACACTTTGTTGTAAACTACCATCTTAAAATATTTTATACTAAAGAAGCACTTTCTTCACAATCAATGCAAAGAATAAATTCCCTGAAAAAGAAATTTAATATTAGAATAAAGGAGGCAAAAACATTCAGAAACAGCAGCTAACCCAACTGAAAAGGAAGAGACACATTAGGTTTTGTGCTGCATATTAATATTCTTACGCACAATATCTGTTTGGATATCTGTTTGGTGAAAATTCACAATACACTTCTTCCTCCTTCTACGGCTGCAAAAAGGAGTAAACACATTTCACATTCTCCAGTTCCAAATTCATGCCACCATCATGCAATATGACTTAATTCCGACCCATATTTCTGTTACAATGAGTGAAAAAATAAAACCAAAAAACTTGTTTATCTGCACTCACAATTGAGGAGGGGGTAAAAGCATTTTTTAGCTAAGGAGACAGGGGCTGATTGATGCAAAGTCCCTACACCTCCAGAGGTCCTACAAATGTGCACCCGACTAGGGGAAAGCCACATTCAATGAAAGCATCAACCTCCTCCTCCGCTCCCCCGCCTGCCGCCCCCCACCCACTTTGCAGCAGAAATGTGCCTGGGCTTTTTCACCCCAGCGATGGAGGATCCTCTTACCAGATGGAGTTCTTGATCTTGTGTTGCAGCGCGCTGGCCTCTGTCCCTGGCAGCCCGGGCACAAGGGCTGGCAGGGCCACCCCCGAGTTGGGGGCGCTGGGGGGAAGCTGCTGATGGGCATCAGGCTGCTGTGGTGGCGGCTGTTGTTGTTCCTCTGCCATCGCTGCTGGAGGGGTGGGAGGGAGGGAGGGAAAGATGGGGGCGCGGGGAAGGGTGAGGGAAGAGACCGGGAGGGGAGGACGAAGGGGGGGAAAGGAGGAGGAGAAGGAGGGGGAGGGAGAGGGGAAGAGGAGGAGGAGGAGGAGGAAGGAAGCTGGATAAGCTAGGCCTTTACCCCAGGGCTCGAGTGAGTCGCTTTCGCCTGCCGCCTGGGGGACATCACCGGGGAGACCAGCGGCTCCTCACAGCCGGGGTGCTTCACCGCGGGAGAGGCATGGCGGCGCCCCTCAGCCCCCCGCTGCCGCCGCCGCCTCCTCCCGTCAGCGGCCGGGGCTGTGGGGGGTGAGTTGGGGGCGTTTGAAGACGAAGTGGGGGGGCAGGCTCCCCCCAAAATCCAAGAAGAACGGTTGCTCAGGGATTTGGCGGCCGGGCCTTCCTTCCTTGTCCCCGGGGCTTTCTACTCCGGGGTCCCCGCGCTGCTGCAGCCCCAGGCTCCGCTCCACGCCACTCCCCACGCCGCCGCCGCCGCCGCCGCCGCCGCCGCTCGCTCCCGGCCCCGCCGCCGCCGCCGCGGCCGCCGCTGCCCTGCCAGCCCCGGAGGCAGCACAGTGCGCGCAGCCGCACTGCGGCCCGGCGCAGACCGCACAACACCTACCGCTCCGCCGGGGGGGCGTGGACCAGGGTGTGCGGGCCGCGGGCGCGACGGGCCGGGAGGGGGGTGCACGGCGCGGAGGGCGGCGCGGGCCAGCGGGCCGGGGAAGCGCGCCGCTGGGGGCCGGGAGGAGTCGGGCCCGACTGGTGGAGAGCAGGAAAACGTGGGGGAGGTGCTGGCGAGAGAAAGAGAACTTGCGTGAGGAGGAGGAGAAACCAAATTTAATAATATTTGGCGTGGAAGTGGGATTTGGGGCGGGGGAGGCATCTTCAAAGCAAGTGAAGAGAAATCATTATACCCCCTCCCCTGCACATGTGAGGATTACTTCCTCCCTGAGTAAATGAAGAGAACTGAAGCAGGTAAGACGATAAACCGACTTTTCAGAAGCCCCCAAAGAGGAACACACGTTGGAATTAACCACCCTTTAGGTAATTCGGTTTTGAACGGAAATCGCGAGTCAGGAGCTGGGTTCAGTGCTCCTCGGTCGGGCATTCAAAGCCCTCCAAATCTGGCCCCACTTTAGCTATCCAATCATAGCGGCCTCCATCCCCCTGCAAGAACTCCCGGCTCCAATCAGGGAAGTCTCTATGCCATCCTTAACGCGCAGCAGATTCATTCTTCCTTCGTGCCTTTGCTCATGCTGTTCCCCTCCACCTCCCCACCCCACCCCACCCCCTTTCCAGGCATGCCCTCCCTCCTCCTTTATACCGCTCCCAATTCAATGCAGGCTCGAAAGCATAGCTCAAGTCGCGGCTTGTCAGGGTCCCTGCAGCCAAGGCCCCTGTCTGCCTCTGAAAGAAACGCATGTAGTACTCACAACATGGAGGCTCAGGCTTCAGCCACGAGCTCCTTCCTTTGGAGCCCGTTGAACACCCGCCCTCCCCCCGCAGACTCCGCACCGTTCCCCCGCTTCCCATTCATACCTAAATGATAGCTTTGCTACAAATAAGTGAGTCTCCTTTAAGAGCAGAAGAATTGGCTTTTCTAGGTGGGGCTGATCAGGGAGGCTGCCTGGATGTAGAAGACAACAGCCAAGGCCTCTGGCACCAAATGGAACAGCTGTTCAGCTCACACTGACCTTTCTTTGGGCCCGTGGGTGTTATGAGCCTTTCAGCTTTAACTTTTCTGATAGAGTCTCTATCGGGTTTCTACCTGTCAGATCCTCTGGCCACTTTCCTGCTGTGAGTGGACTTTGGGCTGTGAGGCTCTGCCAGCTTTTAGACTCCTAGTGGATGGTGAATCTGATTGGCTTGGGTTCCCGGGCCTTTGAGTTCTCAGTTCCCTGCCTTGGCCTGAAACCCTCTTGCTTTTGTCCACTGTGCACTCTGTCCTGGCCCACAGACTCAAGGCGCAGACTCACACTGAATGCTTGCACGTGGTGAGGGGTGAGGGTGGGGGTGCGGGGAGAAAGAACACCTGTGTGCGAAACACAGCGCCCCCCAACCCCCACCGTGGCCTCTTGGATTACGCTATGCTTCAACTACCCATTGCACGAATTGCATCACACATGAGCCCCCTTTTCCATACTCTGAGGTCTTTATTAGCTTAGCCACTTTAGGAAACTATAGGTGGTTTATGAAATTCATTTTGCATACATATCTTCATGTGGGTGTGTGAAGACAGTATTTTTCTGGACCAAATTGATAGACATGGTGTGCACTAGACAGAAGCTTTAAAGAATAAAAATAGCTAATGTTTGTTGAACACTTTATGTGCCAGACTAGCACTTTCCATACATTATCATAGTTATTCCTCCCCAAAAGTGTATGATGTAGGTATTATTCTACCGCTGTTACAGATGAAATGGAAGCTTAGGTTAATTAACATTCTTAAAATTACCCAATTAGCAAATGCAGGAGCCAAAATTTGAGTCCTGGAAGTTTAATTCCAGAGCTTGCAAGCTATGCTGAAACTGGAATTAACGCTGAAAATTCTTGAATTGTAGGCATATATATATACGTGTGTGTGTGTGTGTGTGTATGTGTATGCCCTATATCACGTTGAGGAAAGTTGCCAAGTTCCCCCAAGGTTCTAATTTTTTGCCTTGCCAAGAGAGAATGATGACTCCAAGTTGCAACACCCTGGGAGGGGGAGATCCTTAGGAAGTGGGAGACTCATCAAGGGGGTAACGTATCTGAGGCCTGCCAAAGGCCTTAAGAAAAGGAAGCTGAGAACCAAGACGTTTCCTAAAAACTTCGCTACCGGGTGTCACACAGGCTGGCTTCCCAAGTGCAACTTCTGAGAGTTTTTAATGGGTTCCATAAAAGAGCCAGGTCACCCCAGCAGCCAGTAGAGGGCTCACGAAGCTGCAGCCGCGGGCTGCCCTCTAGCGGCGGTGCTGACCGGAGTGTGGTGGTAAGCCTTTTCCGGCCTTCCAGGACCCACAGGGAGTTGAAGACCAGCAATGGGAGGGGTGGCAAATAGTTTCAGACTAAGGAGATCTTATTGCTAGAGTGAGATATCCTTTCAGGGAGGAAAGGGTCAGTCCTCACTACTCACTTAACATCTGTGAGTACAGTGGGTGTTTTGTTCCAGTCTTCAGAGAAGACTGAATAAAATTATGACATTAAGAAATCTGATGAAGTTACACAAAATTTTGGGTGTGGACTCAAGCCAAACCCAGGGACCCTGAATAAAGGCAGGAGTGTAGCCATGTGCTTCTCGTATTGGGACTCCTCTGATTGTGAAACCCTGTCCTGAGGACCCTCAAGGACCCAGAATCAGTGTGGCTCATTTCCTCTCAGCATCGTTTTGACTCTCTGGTAAGTAAGGTAAGACATTGTAGTAAGCATGGCTTTTTAAGATAACACACAAGTATATCCCAACCCTGAGGAGCCTACATTTATTCTCTACTGGGAAAGTGTACACCAGAGGAAAGTTTTGAGGAACACTGATGTAGTGGGGTAGAAAAACCTGGCCTTGGAATCAGAAGACCTGGGAATTCAAACCCTCTGTTTCCATCTCCATAAAAATGAAAATAATGATGTACATCACAGGGTTGCTGTAAGGAACAACATGTAAAGTGATAGGTAAGCCAGGGAAGTGTTGTCCACGTTTAAAGAGTATCTACAAGATGGATTGTGAGCACCTCAAAGGAAATGACTATTTTATTTATCCTAGTAGTCCCGGGACATAATTCCTGACTCCTGGCTATTGAATAAATATTTGTGGAATTTAGTAGTTACCTAACCCTCATTTTCCTAGCCCAATCCCTTATACTGTCTTGCTCTCTTATGTCTGTAAACCTTGTCTCCTTTATGAAACTGTAAACATTTTATACTGTCCAGACTATAGTATATACATTTATCATGCCTGATATATAGCAGTATTAGGCACAGAAAATATGAATAAATAAGACCTGGTCCCAACTTGAAGTAGTTTACGTCTTGTGGAGTAGAGCAACATATTAACATATATAAGATGATGAGTTATAAAATATAAACATATCCACTAGTGTTGTGGAGTCATAATGGAGGGAGGGATTGGTCTTGCTCAGGGTAGAAGAACTGGAGAAGGCATCATGGCTGGCATTTTAATTGGGTCTCGTTGGATGAATAGGATTTGAATAGGCAGAGCAACAGACGGAAGACGGTTTCAGGTAAAAGGACTAACATGAGCACTGGTGTGAAGCCATGAAAGGGTACTGTTTGCTGAGGGAATAATGCATAGCCCGGTGTTGACTCTGTGATCAGATCCTAAATGAGTATAGGGGAGGGAAAAGAAGGAGAGGGAGAGAAAAACCCATTTTACAAAATGTTACTTTACATTATAGTTAGGATTGTTCTGTCAAAAGAAGGCCTGAAGGTTGGTTTCATTATTGGTACATGCTGGTTAAGTGCTGAAAGTATGCATTTCACTTCCACAAAGTATGGTGGTTTACCAGATATGGAAAAGATAAAGTTCTACCCTGTTCTCCTTCTTTCCCCACTCCTCATCCTCTTTTCCCATGATCATTACTTCTCTGTCTTTTTCCATTGCAAACTTTCTCCTCTAGAAGCTGAAAGTAAGATGTAATCACCTACATGTTAAGAGAACAAGGAAAGAAGGCTTTTCACCTCCCCAAAATCTTCCTTGATAGCAGAAAGTGATAGATAATTTCTTTCAGCTAAGCTGTTGTCTTTCAAAGTGCAAGTAGTCCGAGGAGGGCTCATATATATAAGTTTCAATTCTGTAATGTGATTGAGCTTTCTTTCAGTCTTTAATAGCATTAGAGAGAAGAGGATGTGGGAAGGAGGGAAGAGGAGAAAAATAAAAGCAGCAGCAAGATTACAGAAGAGGGAAGTTGGGGAGTTCAGAACTAAGTTAATATTGGCAAATTTGGATACATGTTCTCAATACCAGGAGTGCTAATGTAAGTATGCTGTGAAAATGTGAATTCTCCTGTTAGAGCACAAATGTGTCATTATGTCGTTAAAACAATGTATAGCCCAGTGTTAAGGTCAAGTAGCCTAGCTATTCAAATACTGTCAAGGCAGCAGGCTGTTAACACTGTCACTACCTGGCTATGTGACCCTATCTATACAAGTCATTCTTTCAAGTCCCTTTGCTTATCTCTAAGGATTAATGGGATAAAGTTCACATAATGTACTCAGCTCTTCAAGTGAGTAGTATGATGAAACGAATGCCAGGTCCCACTTTGATTTCACTTAGAAATTTTCCACTGTTGGTACCATATACATGTTTATGTTGTAACCTTCAATTCTTTTACCTTAAAGGAGGTTCAAGTTAATATCATCTACCTACATTTTAAAGGCAGTGTTTACTTTAACTTGGGCCAAAAAGGTCCCAAGTAGAAATTTGATCTCTCAGAAATTCAGGAAAGGAGTGGCTGTGAACAGAAGCAAAGAAAGAAAAACACTACATTGTGACACTAAAAGTGTTATAGTTATTTACCTAACACTAAAAGTGACAATGAAAAGACACCAGAGCCAATCCTACAGTGAGGAAGTCAGTGCCAGTGCAGTCTGAACAGGTGGGGCATAACCAGTAATTCACTAAGTCAATCATTTCTCCATTCCTTTCAAGGCACATTTGAGAACCTGCTATGTACAAGTTATTATGTTGGGACCTTAGAAAGATTAAAAAATAAGTGGTGAATAAAATAGTGTTCTCATTTTCAAGAAGCTCATAACCTAATTGGAACACTACATACGTCAGCCCATACATATTTTTTAAAAAGTGAAATAAAAACACAAGAAAAAAACAAAAAGTGTGTGACAGGATAATTTATTGAGCAATTTAATTGGGTTTTGTGCTCCTTATATTCCCTTCCATTCCAAGCAGGCTTCAAGGAATTTTGTGTTACTAGACAAAAAGTTGTCTGACAAGGGCTCTTAGGCAGCTCCAGGGGGCACCATTCACATTTTAAATGAAACCTCCTGGAACAGGACTCCTTAGAATGCAGTGTCAATGTTATTTCTGGAGTTGTACCCAGCAATCTGTCTTCCAAGTTTGTTGCTCCTTGAGGAGACGTTGCTAGAGGGTGAAAAAGGCAAGCACATCTTGGGGGAGAGAGAGAGAGGGGAGGGAGGGAGGGAGGAGGAAGGAAGGAAGGAAGGAAGGAAGGAAGGAAGGAAGGAAGGAAGGAAGGAAGGAAGGAAGGAAGGAAGGAAGAAAAAGAAAGAAAGATGCTGAGACGGGTGGATCACAAGGTCAGGAGTTCAAGACCAGCCTGGCCAAGATGGTGAAAGCCCGTTTCTACTAAAAATACAAAAATTAGCCGACGTGATGGCAGGTGCCTGTAATCCCAGCTACTCGGGAGGCTGAGGCAGAGAATTGTTTGAACCTGGGAGACGGAGGTTGCAGTGAGCTGAGATTGCGCCACTACACTCCAGCCTGGGTGACAGAGTGAGGCTCCCTCTCAAAAAAATAAATAAATACATAAAATAAAATGAAATAAAATAAAGGAAAGAAAGAAGAAGCGTCTACGGGCAGGTAGAATTACAGGAAAACAAATTCCCACGAATTGTAGAAAATCAAACATTGGGGTTCTGGTAGTGAGAATAAGAGTACCCCCGGAAGATATTCTAACCTCATATGGATGCATGATGCCATTAGGGAGGCTGGATTCCCTTGCCTCTCTTGGCCCATAAGTGGAGGAATTGCCTGGCTTCTAGGAACCAGTGACGATGTCAAAGTCCATCTTCCATTATCTAGGCTCAACGTAAGTCTTTCAAACTCTACTGCAGTACTAGGAAGAGAGGAAAGCCCAGTAAGAACTGAGATTGGATTTCCTTCTACTCCAGCAGAATTAAGGCTGAGATCACTTAAGTCTGTGGTAAATTTAATTTGATTTAAACAATAGTGACATGTCTTGCACACCCAAATTTGTACTTGCAAATTTATACTTCCTAGTAGTGGATACTATATAAAAAAGACAGTGGTAGGTGAGATATATAAGATTAAAAACTTCAGTGAATGGCATAGCTAATAACTGCTAAGGAAGTTTAGAGAAACAGCAAAAGGAGCTAAAGTTAAAAGCAGCTTCGTGAAGGACTTGGGATGGAGCTAGAGTGTGAGTAAAATGAAGGATTTATAAAGGTGGAAGAAAGAATGGAGACAAGTCCGAAGGGAAAAGCAGTGTGAGTAGAAGCAGGAAAATGAGCATGCAAATGACAAGACACACAGGAGACTGGTCTAATTGGAGTGAACAACTGATGATAAAGGTTATATGGGGTACCAAATTCTGAGTCTATTGAAGCTAGTCTGAGGAGTTTGTGCTTCCACACTGTATTCTTTACAAAGCGAGGTTCTACCAGAGAGTAACTAGTAGGAGATACATATTTTATATTTGTGTGTTTATATATTTTAAAGGAATTGGCTTATGTGATTGTGAGGCTGGCAAGTCTGAAATCTGCAGAGCAGCCAAAATGCCTTGCACAGCAACTCACAGGTGAAATTTCTTCTTCCTTAGAAAAAAAATTCAGTTTTACTCTTAAGACCTTTCACCTGATTGGATGAGACCCATCCAAATTATTTAGGATAATCTACTTAAAGTCAACGGATTGTAGCTAATTAACCACATCTGCAAAATACATCCCTTTACAGCAAGAACCAGCTTAGAGTATGATTGAATAGCTGGGTATGTGTCAACCTGGCTAGGCCAAGGAACCATGACACTTACCACCACACTCTGTAAGTCACTCCTCATATATTTGAGAAGAAGAAGATGTCTTTGGATTTTCTTTATGTGGATCTCAGCAAAGGTAATTTCCTATGAAGTGGGCCAACTTGTCTCCTTTCCAAGAATAGATCTATTTAATGTGCTCTTCTTTGTACATAAATGTTTATTCCCAAGGATTAATTTCTATTTTTCTTCATCCCTTTTTCCCCTGCCATCTCCTGAAGTTATGCCATTGTTATATTGTAGCTGATGTTAGTATGTTTTTGTTTTCTCCATTTAAAATGCCTCTAATTATGCCTGTAATGTCGTTCTCCTAATTCAGCAAAGCCTCAGGTTGTCTGCCATATCCACGGTCCCACTCCAAGCCTGGCTCTATTGAGGTAAGCTTCCATCCTTGTCTCTTGTAACCCTGGCCCCCTGGTTGGAACAGGGCTCAACATCTGACACCACAGCAATCAATCTGGCTAGACAGTGGCTTATGAGCTGACTCAATAAAACCTTTGCCCAAGGAAGAGATTAGTAATTAGTTAACGAATTGATTCCTCTTTTTGGAGAGTATGAATATGATAAGGAGAGAAGGTTAGGCAGCTGGGAGTAAAAACAGTAGCTAAAAGATACACAAGAGAAAGCTAACCTCAGAAACCATTAGACAACAACCAGAAGAGGCAATGATTAAGCAGAAACTGTGTGAAGAGGAGCTCAGAGGGCTTACAGAAGATAAGGTAGTGGCTTAGTATTGGTAGGAGCAGTAGGCCCAGGGAATTATAGGAGCTGAGTAAATTTCCTGATGGAGCACCAGAGAAAGCAGGTGCAAATGAAGAGGAATGGATTATTGGCCAGGCCTTGGGGAAATTCTGGAAAACCACCCAGAAATCCAGGAACAGACATACAAGTGATGACACAGAAACTTAAAGGGAGCTGGGGTGTGAAAAGTTCGTTTAGGCTGCAGTGCAGCTCTAGCAACTGAATTATCTTCTCAGACACTCAGGAGAAGACTTTCATTACTTTCTTAGTTTAGTGTGATTTTCTCCTCCCCCCAGAGAGTCTTACACATAAAGTTATGGTCCTGCTGGTGTGAAGGGCTCACTCATTTGTCAAGAATCGCATCCTCTCAGCAGTTTTCCCTTATCCATTCCCTACCCACTCCCAGTCAGGTTGTGTTAGCTGTCTCTTTTCTGTGGTTCTGTGGCACCTTGTACAGGCTTATATCATACTATCTCATTGTAGACTAATTGTAGGGTTTTTTTTTTTTTTTTTGCCTGTTTCTTGCATCTACACTCGCTCTGCCTGACTTCTAGTACTACAAACTATATTTGGTCAGGAGGTATATTTTTAATCTTTTCTATATCTCCAACATATACTACAGTCCCTCCCACAAAGTAGCCAAACAATGAATGTTTGTTGAATTGAGCTATTAGAAAAAGCTTTTTTTTTTTTTTTGGTCCAGGTCAAGAAATAAAAGCAGAATGTCAGAAAAAGCAGGACGGGCTAATAAGAAAGCTCAGTGTCTTATTCATAATAACAGTGCAGGAACTGAGAACATAGTTAATTCGTACTTAAAATTCATGTCTCCATGACTCTACAGAAATCTTTCAAGCAGCCAACTGTGTCTGTTCAGCCTGACATCTGGTGCTACAATTCTCCAGATTTAAAGGTACTCTGGCCAGCTTTGTTCCTTTTAAGGAAAAGAGTCCGCTACATGCTTCCTATAACCTCTAGTTTCTTATCTGAATTCAGATCCACACTCTTGGGCAGATGAGGCTTGAGGCTGACCGTTGTGGAGCTCCCCCGGGCTTCCAGATTTGGAGTCTAGGATCCAAATCTCAGCTCTACCATTTGCCACTTTTGTGATCTCAGGCAAGTTCTTCACTTCTCTGAGCCTCAGTTTTCCAATTGGTAAAAGTGGGGATAATAACTCCTTCACTCAATTGTACTGATAATTTAATGGAAAGTATTTCTGAAAATACCCCACACAATGCTTTACACATAGTAAAAGCCAAATAAATATGAATTTCCCATCCTTTTTTTCTGGGAGGTAGAGAGAAGAAGAGAAGAAAGAGTTGATGGCAGGGGATAAGGGCCCTAGAAATGACAGGAGCCCTGAAAACCAAAAGTGGTGGCAGCCTAGTTGTTACATGCCACTACTTAATAATCTGATAAAGCACAGGTCACGATCACTAAAAGCCACACTGCACCTAAGATAGCTGCTGCAAGAAATTCCTTGATCAGAGCACAGAAGGACATTCAAACTCTATGAGTTTGAAATGCACACAGCAGATAGTGAAAGAGGAACCACTGGATGGCAAGAAGAAAAAGTTTTGCCTACACCAAGCAAAAAACGCAAAAACCGTAAAACAAGGAGAGGTTAAACACATGCTATGTCAGAGGGTTCTGGGAGTGTACAGAGGTGTCTGACTTTAACTCCCTCCAAATATCAACCCCAGAACTGAAAAAGGAGAAAGAATGGAAGGGCTTCATAATCAGTTAGAAAATCTTGCACAATATTTATAGGAATTTTAAACACGTATCCCTTCTGAGGTCCCTCAAGAAAGCCAAATGACACCAGCTATTCAGGTTCTCAAAACCCCAAATGATATTAGAGGGGAGGGTTTGTGCTTTCTAGCTACTCTCAGAAGGGTTCTCTTAATGAGTATTAAAGCTGTTAAAGTTAGCTCCTGATGTACTCTGAATAGGCTACTCAGCAGTCAGGAATTGAGGTATGGCAGGGAGGAGAGTAGAATGCCATAACACGATGAGCTTGTTAGCCAAATATGACTAAAAATGTCACTTATCACTGCCCAATGTATAAGGGGAAGAAGTGGCTAAAAATTACAGCTCTTCACAATCAGTGTCTCCCACCCCCATGAAAGAACATTAAAAAAAAAAAAAAAAAAAAGAAATAGACCACCCAAGGTATTGTTAAAGGCAAGTGACTTGAGACTAAATACCCCTTTCCACTATAGTTGGTGAAATTTTATCATTTTAAATCCCCTCAGAGAATTATTGGAGTAGGGTTTCACTTTTCTCTCTGTATCAAAGAAATTTTGAGTATCTTTCTAAATGTTTTGAAATAAAAATGGCGAGAACATAGGTTATCACCCACAAAGTATATTGAATGGTGTTTTGAAAGAGTTAACTGAAAAATCCTGTGTATGAAGAGTAACTCAAGATGCCAGCCTGCAGGAAAGTTACCTCTACCAAATCTTATGAAATGACAGCAAAGATTAAAGGGGGTTAAGTTAATTGGTAACAGGACTGGGGACCAAAAAAGTGCCGTAAGTGTATGAGAAATTTTTAGGAGATGGGATCAAACTTTAGAAAAACATACTAGAGCAACTGTGCCATACATAGTCATTTGGCCCTAGATTGCTGAGGAGGTAGGAGAAATTTCAGGGATGCTACAAGCTCAGAGAGAGCAGATTCTATGAATAGGACATCCTAGGGTAATAGCCAGAGTGATTAATTGAAAACTGCATTTGGAGCAGCTGGACTGCTACTCACATTCCCTTCTCTTGGTTGTAATTGTCCACAGATTAAAGTAGTGAGCCTGTGGATTCTGAGAGCCAATGGACAGAAGAGTAGCAATGGACCCCAGGAGGCACAGGGAGGCTCCTCACTCTGAAAAGAAACACTCTCCCCAGCAATATGCCCTGCCCTTCGCCTGTAAGCACAAGTTGACCCACATCAAGCAGGAGCGAGCTAACAGAGATTCTCATTTATAAAGTACAAGAATAATCCAATACAAGAATAATACAAGTTTGCAGAGACACCAAACTCAGAAAAAATAATACCTAAGGAAAGAGAGTTTATAAATTTAAAAAAGATGAATACAAATTCTTTTTATAAATTTTATAATTTTAAGAAAGTATAATTATTGTATGTAAAATATATACTTATAAGTATCACAAATATAACAATTATCCTCAAAGAGGTTCAAGATATTACATCCATGAAAATGGAGCAATGATCCCAGAAATTTAAAAACATTATTTTTGACGTAAACTCAGGACATGTGTATCACCAATAGAATCTCTTTGAAAGGATGACTATAGGATAAACTTTAACAAAATAAATGATGAATCCAAGAAAGATGAAGGTGAAGGGTTCAAGAATCAGTGGAGAGAAAAGATACTAGATGATTTGTCTAAATATGACATATATTTAAAATTTATAGCATAAAATTAA
The DNA here is from genome assembly GCF_008728515.1 of Papio anubis. Lineage (NCBI taxonomy): Eukaryota > Metazoa > Chordata > Mammalia > Primates > Cercopithecidae > Papio > Papio anubis. The sequence goes on along the minus strand of NW_022162143.1, from coordinate 70,308 downwards.
AATCTGGATTAGACATTGGCAAATGTTTTCCGTAAAAGACCAGACAGTAAATATTTTCAGTTTTGTGTTCCATATAGACTCTGTTGCCTCCACTCAGCTCTGCTGTTGTAGTGTGAAAGCAGCCATAGATAATATGTAAATAAATGTGCAATAAGACTTTACAAAAGGAGGGGGCAGGCGAATCCCTGTTCTAGATGATTGCAACATAAAGATGGCAGGGCAAAGCATGATGGAGAGATAGGAAGTAAGTTCTAAAAGCTCTATGTTTTTTAACTTTTATATAGCTGTGTGTGTATGATAAACACATACACACACATATGGAACACCAGATGGCAGAAAAAAAGTCAAGCCATCAGTGATTCCAGTATATGACAAATGAACACAATTTCTTTAATAAAAGGAATCTCAAATTTGGTAAACATCAACAGCAAATCTGGTTATATGTTATTTAGAAAAAGACATCTAAAAAGAAGGTTGGAAATAAAAATGTAGAAAGATGCATCAGGCAAGTTCTAATAAGGATAACAAATATAGTAACATTAATGTTAGACAAAAAAGAATAATGCGAAAAGGATTTGACAAGATAAAAATGTTCATATTGGTGAAATATACAATTCCATAAGAAGCTCTACTAATAATGAACCTTTATGAATCTAACAATATAACATCAAATGTCATCTTTATAACCTATAAAGTGAAAATGATGGAAATATAAGTAGGAATGAAAAATACAGAGTCATTTTAGAAGACCTTAACACACATCTCAAATTGATAGATCAAGTAGGAAAAAAGTAAGGGTAGAGAGGATTGGAATAACAAAGAAGCTTGGTGGAATAAAGGACTTTGTATGAATAAACAGTGAATGCATAGTCTCCTCAAACACACATGAAACATTAGCTGCTAAAACACAAAATGTTAAATTTCAAGATAAATCATTCTGGTCACATTTTTTATACTGAAATAAAATTTGTGATTAATAAGCAAATTGTTTATAAACTTGGAAATAGAAACCACTCCTTTAAATAACTTTAATACAAAGAAATTTAAAATGAAATTATAAATTATTTACAAATGATAATATCTTAAAATTATTGAACATTATTATACAACCAGCATTATGCTAAGTGATCTACATGGATTATCTTTTTATTTTCACAGTAATCTTGGGAAGCTGATTCCATTATCATCTCATTTCACAGATGAGGAACTGAAACACAAAGCTATACTAAATAACCCGGCCGAGGGCACACAATCCATCAATGACAGAGTTTGGATTTGAACCTAGATAGCATGATTCAGAGCTAGTGTATTTAACTACAACAAGAATGACAATGAAAACAATACAAATCAAAATCTACATATCCTCAGAGAAAATGCAGCCAGGTACGCGTGTTTTAAAAATAAGAAAAGATTGGCTAGAAGTAAATCACGTACAAAGCTTAAAAAGCTAGTGGAAAAAAAATACATAAAGTAGAAGCAAGGGTATTACTAAAGAAAAAGAAAATGAATAAAATGTTGGGGTTTGGGGTGGGATAATTTTGTATAAAACTAAGAGATGATTTTTTGAAAAGAACCAAAAAATGTCAGAAGTCTGGAATGTCTCACCACGGTTAAAAAAAGAGTTATCAGCATTAGAAATTAGAAGGGGATATAATTATAGGTATGAAATAGATTTTGAAAAGTTTGAGATGAATATTGAATTTAAGCTAATTTTTATTTATTTATTTATTTGTTTTTTAAAAGTTTTAAATTCAGGGGTACATGTGCAAGATGTGCACGTTTGTTACATAGGTAAATGTGTGTCATGGGGGTTTGTTGTACAGATTACTTCATCACCAAGGTATGAAGCCTAGTAGTTCATTACTTATTTTTTTTTTTTATTCTCTCCCTCTTCCCACCCTCTGTCCTGCCATTGGCCCCAGTGTGTGCTGTTCCCCTCTATGTGTCCATGTGTTCTCATCATTTAGCTCCCACTTGTAAGTGAGAACATGCAGTATTTGGTTTTCTGTTCCTGCGTTACTTTGCTAAGGATGGTGGCCTCCAGCTCCATCCATGTCCCAGCCAAGCACATGATCTCATTCTTTCTGTTGGCTATATAGTATTCCATGGTGTATATGTACCACATTTTCTTTACCCAGTCTATCGTTGATGGGCATCTAGTTGATTCCATGTGTTTGCTATTGTGAACAGTGCTCCAATGAACATACATGTGCATGTGTTTTTGTAATATATTTGTTAATATATTCCTTTGGATATATACCCAGGAATGAGATTGTTGGGTTGAATGTTATTTCTGTCTCTAAGTCTTTGAGGAATCGCCACGCTGTCTTCCACAATGGTTGAACTCATTTATACTCCCACCAACGGAGTAAAAGTGTTCCTTTTTCTCCACAATCTCACCAGCATCTGTTATTTTTTGACTTTTTAATAGTAACTGTTCTGACTAGTGTGAGATGGTATCTCATTGTGGTTTTGATTTGCATTTCTCTTATGATCAGTGATTTGAGCTTTTTTTATATGTTTGTTGGCTGCATGTATGTCGTCTTTTGAGAAGTGTCTGTGTGTCTGTTTATGTCCTTTGCCCACTTTTTAATGGGGTTGTTTTTTCTTGTATATTTGTTTAAGTTCCTTGTAGTTGCTGAATATTAGATCTTTGTTATATGCACAGATTGCAAAATTTTCTCCCATTCTGCCAGTTTTCTGTTTACTCTGTTGATAGTTTCTTTTGCTGTGCAGAGGCTCTTTAGTTTAATTAGATCCCATTTGTCAATTTTTGCTTATGTTGTGATTGCTTTTGGCATCTTCATGAAATCTTTGCCTATGCCTATGTCCTGAATGGTATTGCTTAGGTTTTCTTCTAGGGTTTTTATAGTTTTGGGTTTTACATTTAAGTCTTTAATCCATCTTGAGTTGATTTTTGTGTATGGTATAAGGAAGGGGTCCACTTTCAGTTTTCTTCATATGGCTAGCCTGTTCTCCCAGCACCACTTATTAAATAGAGAACGCGTTCCCCATTGCTTGTTTTTGTCAGGTTTGTCAAAGATCAGATGGTTTTAAGTGTGTGGTCTTATTTCTGGGTGTTCTATTCTGTTCCATTGGTCTTTGTGTCTGTTCTTGTACTGGTACCATGCTGTTTTAGTTACTGTAGCCCTTTAGTATAGTTTGAAGTTGGGTAGCATGGTGCCCCTAGCTTTGTTCTTTTTGCCTAGTATTGCTTTAGCTATTCAGGCTCTATTTTGGTTCCATATGAATTTTAAAATTGTGTTTTCTAGTTCTGTGAAGAAGCCAATGGTAGTTTAATGGGAGTAGCATAGAATCTTTAAATTGCTTTGGGCAGTATGGCCATTTTCACAATATTGATTCTTCCAATCCATGAGCATGGAATGTTTTTCCATTTGTTTGTGTCATCTCTGATTTATTTGAGCAGTGATTTGTAGTTCTCCCGAAGAGGTCCTTCACTTCCCTTGTTAGCTGTATTCCTAGGTTTTTTATTCTTTTTGTAGCAATTGTGAATGGAAGTTCATTCATGATTTGGCTCTTGGCTTGCCTGTTTTTGGTGTATAGGAATGCTAGCGATTTTTGCACATTGACTTTTGTGTCATTCTTTTTCCTTTCCTCCATTTTGTTGGGGATGTACTAATATCTGATTATGGTTTATTCTTATTTGGATTTCTCTGATTACTAATTATATGGAACATCTTTTCATGTGCTTATATTCATATTGATAGTCTCTTTTGTAAAATGCCTACTCAAGGTTTTGCTCATTTTGTTTATTGATTTGCCTTTTTCTTATTGATTTGTAGATGTTCTTTAGATATTATAGATATGTTATTTGTTGGATATATATGCAGTATATATGTATATATAAATACATACACATCTATATGTATATATAAAACATATGTAATACATATACATAAATATGCATATATAGCAAATATCTTCTACTAAACTATGTTTTGCTGTTTTATCCTCTTAATGATGTCTTTCAATAAACAGAATCTCAGAACTTGAATTAATCCATCTTTTATGTTTTATGTTTTTGGGGAATTTTATTTGAGAAATCACTGCTTACCCAATGTCATGAAATTATTCTGTTATCTTCTAGAGCAGGGATCAAAAATTTATAGCCCATGTGACCTGCCATTTGTTTTTGTAAATAAATTTTTGTTGGAACACAGCCCATTCTCATTCGTTCATTTATGTATTGTCTCTGGCTGCCTTTGGACTACAACAGCAGAGTTAAGTAGTTGCAAGAGAGACTGTATGACCTACAAAGCTGAAGATATTTACTATCCGTCCCTTTACAGAAAAAATTTATCGACTTCTCTTCTCGGATATTACTGTTTTTCTTTCACATGAAGGTTTATAATTTAATCAGTATTAATTTTTGTAGGTAGTGTAAATTAAGGTTAAAGTCTGTTTCATGTGAATTATCTAATTGCTCCAGCATCATTTATTGAAAAAAAAATCTTATTATTACAAAATTGCAGTGGCGCCATTGTTGTACATCAAGTATATGTATGAGCCTATTTCTAGACTCTCCCTTTTGGTGTATGTATTTATTATTGTACTAATACCACACTGCATTAAATATTGTAGCTTTATGATAAGTTATGCTATCTGATATGATAAATCTTCCAACAATTTATTCTTCTTCATTTCTTGGCTGCTGTAGGTCATTTGCATTTCCATATAACTTTTAGAAATCCCTAATAAATTTCCACAAAAATGATTAGGATCTTGATTGGGATTACATTGAATCAATAAAGTTACTTTTGAAGAATAGATTTTAAGTTATAAAATTAATTTATGATTATAAGTCTCCAAATCCATGAACATGGTATATCTATTCATCTAGTTAGATCTTATGTAATTTTTCTTTGAAATGCTTTGCCATTTTTACTTTAGTGATCTTACGTGTCCTTTATAAAATTTATTCCCAGATATTTGAGGTTTTCCAATGATATTGTTAATAGTATTGTATAACAGTTTTTATTTACCAATTGTTTTTGCAAACACATACAAATACAATAGATTTTTATGTATTGATTTTGTATTCAGTGACTTATCTAAATTGATTAATTCTAATTGTGTATATATTCTTTTGGATTTTTCTATATTTACAACCATGTCATCTGAAATGACAGTTTTACTTACTTCTTTCCAACTTCATGACTCTTCTTTCATGCTTTCTTGCACTAACTAGGACCTGCAGTGCAATGATTAATAGAAGTAATGAAAATAAATATACTTGAGTGGTTTATGAATTCAGGAAGAAAGCATTCCACATTTCACCACTAAATATGTTAGCAGCAGGCCTTTTGTACATAAACTTTATCATATTAAAAAGTTCACTTATATTTCAAATTTGCTGAGAACTTTTATTATGAACTAGTGGTTAATTGGAGGCCTTTTTGCATCTATTGAGGTGATCAGTTATTTTTACTTTTATTATTATTTTATTATTTACAAAATAAAAGCAAATATAATTTAGTGAAGTAAGTCATATTGATTAACTTTTTAAACCAATTTTTATTCCTAGAATAAACCAAATTGGTTATGGTATGTTATCCTTGTTATATATTCTTTGGATTTGGTTATTTAATACTTTGTTCTAATTTTTGTCCCTATGTTCATAAGAATTATTAGCTTGTAACTTTCTTGTATTATAATATCTTTGTCATATTTTTGTATTAGGGTTGTTCTAGCTTCAAAAAAATGAATTAGGAAGTGTTTTTTCTTTCTTCCCTAAAAGAGGTTATGTAGGATTGATATTTTTTTCTTAAACGTTTTGGAGAATTCAGCACTAAATATATCCAAGCTCAAATTTTCTTTGAGGGTAAGTTTTAAATTATAGACAGAATATATTTAACATTGATTTTTATTTCTTTTAATTTTTCTTTTATCAGTATAGATGACATGTTTTTATATAAAATTATTCATTTTATGTAGATTGTCGAATGTATTTATATAAAATTATTCAAAATATTTCTGATTTTTTTTTTCAGTTTTGTAGGATCTGTAGGGATATTGCCCTTTCATTCTGATATTGGTAATTTATACTTTTGCTCTTGATTGGTCTTGCTAAGAGTTTATCAAATCTACTGATATTCTTTTAAAAAGAAAGCTTTGGCTTTGTTGATTTTTCTCAATTTTATGTCAACTATTTCATCAATTACTGTTTTCATTTTTATTAATTTCTCTCTATTTTCTGTTCTTTTTCTAGCTTCTTGAGATAGTAACTTAAAAATTAATTTTTAATTTTTTTTCTTTTCTGATATAGGCATGTAAACTCAACTTTCTTCTAATCACTGTGAATTAAAGAAATCCAATCAGAGAGAACCCACACGGTAATTTTAACAAAAAAAAAAAATAATATAAATAATTATTAGGCCAGGTGCGGTGCCTCATGCTTGTAATCCTAGCACTTTGGGAGGCCAAGGCAGGTGGATCACTTAAGGTCAGGAGTTCGAGAACAGCCTGGTCAACATGGCGAAATCTCATCTCTACTAAAAATACAAAAATTAGCCAGGTGCAGTGGCACGTACCTGTAGTCCTGCTATTTGGGAAGATGAGGCATGGGAATCACTTGAACCTGGGAAGGGGAGGTTGCAGTGAGCTAAGCTCATACCATTGCACTCCAGCCTGGGCAATAGAGTGAGAGACTGTCTCAAAAAAAAAAAAAAAAAAAAGAATTATTAACCGTACCAGGTAATTAACATAATGAGAGATTGGCTAGCAAGAAGAGGATCCCAAAGGATATAGGAATAGTAGATGTAGGTTACAGCCTCTCCCCTTAGAGCTGAGATAGCCGACCCAAGGAAGATGCCACCCAGGCCTAAGATCAACACCCTGTTGTAGAGGGCACTGCTGTGGCTCATTGGATGGCAGAGAAGTTGCCATGGTGCTGTACTGACGAAATGTGCTGGAAATCCACCTTCTGGGGTGCCAGTGAAAGACATTCATGGGGATATGTCTCAGTGAAGGCATTCTGCTGCAAAACTGCATGCTGGTTGCTGGGTGTTGCTGGCCACTGTGAACTGCAGAAACTTGGTACTAGGGAAAACTGTGCATCCTGGAGAAGCAAGCACACCAGAACCAGGAAGCAAACACCCTTTTCCTCCTGCAGTATATTTCTAGTGCCCTCTAATGACAAAGTTCCAGCTGGCAAGGACAAATATTTAAAGGGCCAAAACCCATTTTCACACAACAGGCAAACAAGGAATTTGGAGCAGAGAGGCAATAATTCAGTAACCAGCACACACTGCTTTAGCTACACCACATAAATTTTGATGAGTTGCATTTTCATTTTCATTATCTTGACTACTGGTTTATTTAGAAAAGCTTTGTTTAATTTCCAGACATTTTCAGATCTTCTAGTCATGTTTCTATTAGTTGGTTTTCAGGCTAATTCCACCATGGTCTGAGAACATATCCTATGTGATTTCAATACTTTTGAAGCTTGTTCAGGCTTGTTTTATGCACAGCATATAGCCTATTTTGACAAACATTTTATGTGTGCTTGAAAAGAATTGTATTTTACAGTTGTTAGGTGTAGTGTCCTATTGATATATCAAGTAGGTCAAATTGGTTAATCATTTTGTTCAAATATTCTATATCATTTTTAATTTTTGTTATCTATCCTCTTGCATCTAACACACCAGAGATAGGTATATTAAACTGATTAAGGGTTTGTCTGTTTCTCCTTTACTTCTACTAATGTTTGCTTATATTACTTGATACTAGGTTATTATGGATATAAAAATTTAGGATTGTTATGTTTTCCTGTTGAATTGACCCCTTGATCTTTATAAAATGCCATCCTTTATCTCTAGTACATTTCTGGCCTTAAAGTTTACTTTGTCTGATATTAATATAACCACAAACTTTCTTTAGGTTACTGTTTGCATGATAGTATCTTTACCATTCTTTTGCTTTCACTCAGTCTCTGTATTTATATTTAAAGGATAACAACACACGTTTTTTGTTTTTGTTTTTGTTTTTTGAGACGGAGTTTTGCTCTTGTTGCCCAGGCTGGAGTGCAGTGGCGCGATCATGACTCACTGCAACCTCCACCTCCTGAGTTCAAGTGATTCTCCTGCCTCAGCCCCCCGAGTAACTGGGATTACAGTCATGCTACCACGCCTGACTAATTTTGTATTTTTAGTAGAGACAGGGTTTCTCCATGTTGGTCAGGCTGGTCACCAACTGCAGACCTCAGGTGATCCACCTGCCTCGGCCTCCCAAAGTGCTGGGATTACAGAAATGAGCCACTGCGCCTGGCCATGGGTTGTTTTTTTAAAATACAGTCTGAAAATCTTTGCCTTTTCACTGGTGTGCTTAGTCCGTTTGTGCTTCATGTAATTATTTATGTAATTGACTTTACGTTTGCCATTTTGCTTCTGTTTTTAAATTATTTATCTCATCTGTTCTTTTTCCTTTCCTAATTTTCTTGGGGTTAATTATATTGTTATTTCAAGTTTCTTTCTTGATTAGTTTTTCTTTAATTCAAGTTTCTTGAGGTACAACTTCCATAAAGTTCACCATTTTTACTAGATGATTCCATGAGTTTTGAGAAATACATAGTTATGTAACTACCACTGCAACCAATGTATAGAGCAGTTCCATCGTTCCCTCAAATTGGTTTGTGCCCTTTTGAAATCAGTCCTTCCCGATATCCTCAGATCCTGACAACTACTGACCTCTTTTCTATCCCTCTAGTTTTACCTTTATAAAATATCATATAATTGGAACCATATAATATGAAGCATTTTGCGTTTGGCTTCTTTTATGTAGAATTATACATCTCAGTTCATTTATGTTATTGTTTCTGCCATTTGTTTTTTATTAATGAGTAGTTTATCACTGCATGGATATGCCAATTTGTTTATCCATTCACCAGTTGAAAGACATTTTTGGGGTTATTTCCACTTTTGGGCAACTATGAATAATACATTTGGCTTGTTACCAGTCTTTGGTGACTTTGAAAAAAGTTGCTATAAACATTCCTACAGTTTTAATGTGAACCCATTTTCCTTTTTCTTGTGTAAATACCTAGGAGTTGAGTTGCTGTGCCATGTAAGTATACATTTAAATTAAGAAACTGAAAACTCATTTCCAAAATAGTCACACCATTTTTGAATTCCCAGCAGTAATGAATAAGGATTCCAGTTTGTGCCACATCTTCATCAGCCCTTGGTATTGTCAGGTTTTTTGTTTGCTATTCTAATAGGTGTGTGGTGGAATTTCACTGTGGTTTTAGTTTGTATTTCCCCAAGCACTACTAATGTAGAACACTTTTTTATGTGCCTATATGTCATCCACATGCCTTATTTTCATACAGTATCTGCTCAATCTTTCACAAAGTTTTTTCTCTGGGTTGTTTGATTTCTTCATATTGAGTTTTTAGAATGCTTTATATATTGGAATAGGAGACCTTTAAATGATAAGAGTTTTTCAGATTTTTTTTCTCAGTCTGTTGCTTGTCTTTAATTTTCTTACATGGTTTTTGAAGAGCTGAAGTTTAAAAGTTTTCAAAGATTTTGATGGATAAATATTTATCAATTTTGCTTTTATGGTTCACAGTCCACAAAAATTATTGACTAAGCAATCTCTGAGACATTTATATGACCTAATGTCACAAAGACTTTATCCTACATTATATTGTAGTAGTTTTATAGATTCGAATATTTCATTTATATTTATTATCCATTTTGACTTATTTTTTTGTATATGTTCTGAGGCATGGGTTGAGTTTTTGTTTTCTTTTTCCAATAGTTGTTCTTTTCCACACTATGGTTTAGAAAGATGATCAATCTTTTCTCTATGGAATTGCCTTTGCAATTCTGTTAAAAATCAGTTGGTTATATATATAAGGGTCTGTATTTGGACTGCTTGGTTCCACTGATCTTTATGTCTGTCCTTTCACCAATATCACCCTCTGTCTTGGTTACTTGATTATAGTAAATCTTGAAATCTTGCAGTAAGTCCTCCAATTTTGTCATTTTCAGTTTTTTGTGTACTAGCTCTTTCCTTTCACTTTTCCTTAAAAATTTTCTACTTTCTTAAGACAAAAGCTCAGATCATTGATGTGAGAACTTTTTGATTTCCTTTTCTTTCTTTCTTTTTTTTTTTTTTACAGGGTCATACTCTGTTGTCCAGCATGGAGTGCAGTGGTACAACTATAGCTCACTGTAACCTTAAACTCCTGGATGGGAGCAATCCTCCTGCCTCTGCCCTAGCCTCCCTGAGTTGCTGAAACTACAGGAACGTGGTACCAGGCCCAGCTTTTTTTTTTATTTTTTATTTTTTGTAGAGACGGGGGTCTCCCCCTCTTGCCCAGGCTGTTCTCAAACTCCTGGCCTCAAGCGATTTTTCTGCCTTGGCCTCCTAAAGTGATAGGATTGCAGGTATGAGCTACCATGCCCTTTTTATAATTTTTAAATGTAAGCATTAATGCTAAAACTTTTACTATGAGGACAGCTTTACCTGCATCCCAATAATTTTGATACAATGTTTTTTCATGTTCATTCAATTGCAACTATTTTCTAATTTTCTTTGTAAGTTCTCCTGTGACCCATTAATTATTTAGAAGAGATTTTATAAAAATTTCCAAATAGGAATTTTTTCAGAAATCTTTATTTGTACTTTAATTCTGTTATACTTCATATGATTTTGAATTCTTTTAAATGTATTGTTGTTTGTTTTAAGGCCCAGAATATCGTCTATCTTGGTGAAAGTTTCATATTTTTGGAAAAGAATATTCTCTTGTGTGGGTGGCCTATTATATGAATATCAATTGGGTCAAGGTGGTTGATGGCGTTGTTCAGGCTTTTTAATCCCTTACTGATTTTCAGTCGTACTGCTTTATTGATTACAGTGAGAAAAGTGTTGATTCAAAAGACCTTTTGATATGATACCATAGTTCTTGGGTGCTCTGAGACACCAACCGTAATTTTGGACTTACCTAATACCTTTTATTCTGTCAGATTTTACTTCCTATATTCTGCAAATCTTTTGTTAAATGTGTGATTATTATGCATTTTTTTGTATATTCTTGGTGAATTGGTTGCTTGTCATTATGTAATTTTCATCTTTTTTTTTTTATTTTGAGACAGAGTCTCACTCTGTTGCCCAGACTGGAGTGCAGTGGTGCGATCTTGGCTTACTGCAACCTCTACTGCCTGGGTTTAAGCGATTCTCCTGCCTCAGCCTCCCAAGTAGTTGGAGCTACAGGTGTGCACCACCATGCCTGGCTAATTTTGTATTTTTAGTAGAGATGGGGTTTCTTTTTCTAGTACTTTAAGTTCTAGGGTACATGTGCACAATGTGCGGGTTTGTTACATATGTATACATGTGCCATGTTGGTTTGCTGCACCCATTAACTCGTCGTTTACTTTAGGTATTTTTCCTAATGCTATCCCTTCCCCATCCCCCCACCCCACAACAGGCCTGGTGTGTGATGTTCCCCACTCTGTGTCCAAGTGTTCTCATTGTTCAGTTCCCACCTGTGAGTGAGAACATGTGGTGTTTGGTTTTCTGTCCTTGTGATAGTTTGCTCAGAATGATGATTTCCAGCTTCATCCATGTCGCCACAAAGGACATGAACTCATCCTTTTTTATGGCTGCATAGTATTCCATGGTGTATATGTGCCACATTTTCTTAATCCAATCTGTCACTGATGGACATTTGGGTTGATTCCAAGTCTTTGCTATTGTGAATAGTGCTGCAATAAACATATGTGTGCATGTGTCTTTATAGCAGCATGATTTATAATCCTTGGGGTATATGCCCAGTAATGGGATGGCTGGGTCAAATGGTATTTCTAGTTTTAGATGCTTGAGGAATCGCCACACTGTCTTGCACAATGGTTGAACTAGTTTACAGTCCCACCAACAGTGTAAAAGCATTCCCATTTCTCCACATCCTCTCTAGCACCTGTTGTTTCCTGACTTTTTAATGATCGCCATTCTAAGTGGTGTGAGATGGTATCTCATTGTGGTTTTGATTTGCATTTCTCTGATGACCAGTCATGATGAGCATTTTTTCATGTGTCTGTTGGCTGCATAAATGTCTTCTTTTGAAAAGTGTCTATTCATCTCCTTTGCCCACTTTTTGATGGGGTTGTTTGATTTTCTTCTTGTAAATTTGTTTAAGTTCTTTGTAGATTCTGGATATTAGCCCTTTGTCAGATGGGTAGATTACAAAAATTTTCTCCCGTTCTGTAGGTTGCCTATTCACTCTGATGGTAGTGTCTTTTGCTGTGCAGAAGCTCTTTAGTTTAATTAGATCCCATTTGTCTATTTTGGCTTTTGTTGCCATTACTTTTGGTGTTTTAGTCATGAAGTCCTTGCTCATGCCTATGTCCTGAATGGTATTGCCTAAGTTTTCTTTTAGGGTTTTTATGGTTTTTAGGTCTAACATTTAAGTCTTTAATCCATCTTGAATTAATTTTTGTATAAGGCGTAAGGAAGGGATCCAGTTTCAGCTTTCTCTATATGGCTAGCCAGCTTTCCCAGCACCATTTATTAAATAGGGAATCCTTTCCCCATTTCTTGTTTTTGTCAGGTTTGTCAAAGATCAGATGTTTGTAGATGTGTGGTGTTATTTCTGAGGCCTCTGTTCTATTCCATTGGTCTATATCTCTGTTTTGGTACCAGTACCATGCTGTTTTGGTTACTGTAGCCTTGTAGTATAGTTTGAAGTCAGGTAGCGTGATGCCTCCAGCTTTGTTCTTCTTGCTTGGCAATGTGGGCTCTTCTTTGGTTCCATATGAACTTTAAAGTAGTTTTTTCCAATTCTGTGAAGAAAGTCATTGGTAGCTTGATGGGGATGGCATTGAATTTATAAATTGCCTTAGGCAGTATGGCCATTTTCACGATATTGATTCTTCCTGTACATGAGCATGGTATGTTCTTCCATTTGTTTGTGTCCTCTTTTATTTTGTTGAGCAGTGGTTTGTAGTTCTCCTTGAAGAGGTCCTTCATATCCCTTGTAAGTTGGATTCCTGGGTATTTTATTCTCTTTGTAGCAATTGTGAATGGGAGTTCATTCATGATTTGGCTCTCTGTTTGTCTGTTATTGATGTATTGGAATGCTTGTGATTTTTGCCCATTGATTTTGTATCCTGAGACTGCTGAAGTTGCTTATCAGCTTAAGGAGATTTTGGGCTGAGATGATGGGGTTTTCTACATATACAATCATGTCATCTGCAAACAGGGACAGTTTGACTTCCTCTTTTCCTAATTGAATACTCTTTATTTCTTTCTCTTGCCTGATTGCCCTGGCCAAAACTTCCAAAACTATGTTGAGTAATAGTGGTGAGAGAGGGCATCCCTATCTTGTACCAGTTTTCGAAGGGAATGCTTCCAGTTTTTGCCCATTGACTATGCTACTGACTGTGGGTTTGTCATAAATAGCTCTTATTATTTTGAGATACTTCCCATCAATACCTAATTTATTGAGAATTTTTAGCATGAAGCGCTGTTGAACTTTGTCAAAGGCCTTTTCTGCATCTATTGAGATAATCATGTGGTTTTGTCTTTGGTTCTGTTTATGTGATGGATTATGTGTATTGATTTGCATACATTGAACTAGCCTTGCATCCCAGGGATGAAGCCAACTTGATCTTGGTGGATAAGCTTTTCAATATGCTGTTAGATTCAGTTTGCCAGTATTTTATTGAGGATTTTTGCATCGATGTTCATCAGAGATATTAGTCTAAAATTCTCCTTTTTTGTTGTGTCTCTACCAGGCTTTGGTATCAGGATGATGTCGGCCTCGTAAAATGAGTTAGGGAGGATTCCCTCTATTTCTATTGATTGGAAGAGTTTCAGAAGGAATAGTACCAGCTCCTCTTTGTACCTCTGGTAGAATTCGGCTGTGAATCTGTCTGGTCCTGGACTTTTTTTGGTTGGTAGGCTGTTAATGATTGCCTCAATTTCAGAGCCTGTTTTTGTCTATTCAAAGATTCAATTTCTTCCTGGTTTACTCTTGGGAGGGTGTATGTGTCCAGGAATTTATTCATTTCTTCTAGATTTTCTAGTTTATTTGGTGGAGGTGTTTGTAGTATTCTCTGATGGTAGTTTGTATTTCTGTGGGATCCATGGTGATATCCCCTTTATCATTTTTTATTGCATCTATTTGATTGTTCTCTTGTCTTCTTCATTAGTCTTGCTAGCGGTCTATCAATTTTGTTGATCTTTTCAAAACACCAGCTCCTGGATTCATTGATTTTTTTGAAGGGTTTTTTGGTGTCTCTATCTCCTGCAGTTCTGCTTTGATGTTAGTTATTTCTTGCCTTCTCCTAACTTTTAAATTTGTTTGCTCTTGCTTCTCTAGTTCTTTTAATTGTGATGTTAGGGTGTCAATTTTAGATCTTTCTTGCTTTCGCTTGTGGGCATTTAGTGCTATAAGTTTCCCTCTACACACTGCTTTAAATGTATCCCAGAGATGCTGGTACGTCATGTCTTTGTTCTCATTGGTTTCAAAGAACGTCTTTATTTCTGCCTTCATTTTGTTATTTACCCATTAGTCATTCAGGAGCAGGTTTTTCAGTTTCCATGGAGTTGTGCAGTTCTGTGTGAGTTTCTTAATCTTGAGTTCTAATTTGATTGCACTGTGGTCTGAGAGACAGTTGGTTATAATTTCTGTTCTTTTACATTTGCTGAGGAATGCTTTACTTCCAACTATGTGGTCAATTTTGGAATAAGTGTGATGTGGTGCTGAGAAGAATGTATATTCTGTTGATTTAAGGTAGAGAGTTCTGTAGATGTCTATTAGGTCTGCTTCGTGCAGAGCTGAGTTCAAGTCCTGGATATCCTTGTTATCTTCTGTCTCGTTGATCTAATATTGACGGTGGGGTGTTAAAGTCTCCCATTATTATTGTGTGGGAGTCTAAGTCTCTTTATAGGTCTCTCAGGACTTGCTTTATGAATCTGGGTGCTCCTGTATTGGGCGCATATATATTTGGGATAGTTAGCTCTTCTTGTTGAATTGATCCCTTTACCATTATATAATGGCCTTCCTTGTCTCTTTTGATCTTTGTTGGTTTAAAGTCTGTTTTATCAGAGACTAAGATTGCAACCCCTGCTTGTTTTTGTTTTCCATTTGCTTGGTAGATCTTCCTCCATCCCTTTATTTTGACACTATCTGTGTCTCTGCACATGAGATGGGTCTCCTGAATACAGCACACTGGTGGGTCTTGACTCTATCCAATTTGCCAGTCTGTGTCTTTTAATTGGGGGCATTTAGCCCATTTACATTTAAGGTTAATATTGTTATGTGTGAATTTGATCCTGTCATTATGATTGTTAGCTGGTTATTTTGCTCGTTAGTTGATGCAGTTTCTTCCTAGCATCGATGGTCTTCACAATTTGATACGTTTTTGCAGTGGCTGGTGCCAGTTGTTCCTTTCCATGTTTAGTGCTTCCTTCAGGAGCTCTTGTAAGGCAGGCCTGGTGGTGACAAAATATCTCAGCATTTGCTTGTCGTAAAGGATTTTACTTCTCCTTCACTTATGAAACTTAGTTTGGCTGGATATGAAATTCTGGGTTTAAAATTCTTTTCTGTAAGAATGTAGAATATTGGCCCCCACTCTCTTCTGGCTTGTAGAGTTTCTGCCAACAGATCCGCCGTTAGTCTGATGGGCTTCCCTTTCTGGGTAACTTGATCTTTCTCTCTGGCTGCCCTTAACATTTTTTCCTTCATTTTAACCTTGGTGAATCTGACAGTTATGTGTCTTGGAGTTGCTCTTCTAGAGGAGTATCTTTGTGGTGTTCTCTGTATTTCCTGCATTTGAATGTTGACCTGCCTTACTAGATTGTGGAAGTTGTCCTGGATAATATCCTGAAGAGTGTTTTCCAGCTTGGTTCCATTCTCCCCATCACTTTCAGGTAAGCCAATCAAATGTAGATTTGGTCTTTTCACATAGTCCCATATTTCTTGGAGGCTTTGTTCATTTCTTTTTACTCTTTTTTCTCTAAAGTTCTCTTTTCGCTTCATTTCATTCATTTGATCTTCATACCCTTTCTTTCACTTAATCGAATCACCTACTGAAGCTTGTGCATGCGTCACACAGTTCTCGTGCCATGGTTTTCAACTCAAGATGGGGTTTCATCATGTTGGTCAGGCTGGTCTCGAACTCGTGACCTCAGGTGATCAACCCACCTTGGCTTCCCAAAGTGCTGGGATAACAGGCATGAGTCACTGCACCTGGCTAATTTTCCTGTTTGTCTCCAGAAATGTTCCTACACTGAAGTCATGTTTTCTGATATTAATATTGCAACACCAGTTTTCTTATGATTAGTGTTTGCATGGCATATGACTTTCTACCCTTTTATTTTGAACTATTTTTGTTTTGTCATTTAAAGTAAGTTTCTTGTAGACAGGATGTAGTCAGGTCTCTTTTTAATTATTAAAATTGAGAAAAAATTCACATAAAATTCACGATTTAAAACATTTTAAAAATATACAATTTAGGCCAGGCACGGTGGCTCACACCTGTAATCGAAGCCCTTTGGGATGCCGTGGCGGGCAGATCATGAGATCAGGAGATTGAGACCATCCTGGCTAACATGGTGAAACCCTGTCTCTACTAAAAACTACAAAAACAAAATTAGCTGGGCGTAGTGGTGGGCGCCTGTAGTCCTAGCTACTTGGGAGGCTGAGGCAGGAGAATGGCCGGAACCCAGGAGGCAGATCTTGCATTGAGCCAAGATTGTGCCACTGCAGTCCAGCCTGAGCGACAGAGCAAGATTCGATCTCAAAAAAAAAAAAAAAATGTACAATTTAGTGGTTTTTAGACTATTCACAATGTTGTACAGCTGTCATCTCTGTTTAGTCCCAGAACATTTCCATCCCCCCAAGAAGAAATTCATACCTGTTAGCAGTCAATTCCAATTCTCTCTTTGCTCCAACCCCTGGCAATCACTAATTTACTTTATTTCTCTATGGATTTTCATATTATGGATATTTCATATAAATGAAATATGCAATATGTGGCCTATTGTGTCTGTCTTCTTTCAGCATGTTTTGAGAGTTCATCTATGTTGTAGCATGTATCTTTCTTTCACTTCTTATGGTTGAACAAGATTTCATTGTATGACTGTAATTACATAAATTATCCAGTTCATCAGTTGATAGGCACTTGGGTTGTTTTCACTTTCTGGCTATTTTGAATAATGCTGCTACGAACATTCATGTACAGCTCTTTGTGTGAACGTATGTTTTCCCTTCTCTTGGGCATATGCATAGGAGTAGAATAGCTGAGTCATGTGGTAACTCTATTTTTAACTTTTTGAGGAACTGCCGAACTGTTTCTCACAGTGGCTGCACCATTTTGTTTTCCCAATAGATTTCACTTAAAAAAAATGTATAACATACTCTTTTATTTAGTTGTGTTTATATTATTTACATTAAATGAAATTATTGATATTGTCAGATTTAAATCTATCATCTTGCTAGTTGTCTGCTATTTATTTAATTTGTCCTTTATTCTCTTTTTGTCTTTTTCTGCCTGCTCTTGAATTGGTGGGGTTTTTTTGGTTGTTGTTTTGTTTTTGTTGTTGTTGTTGTTGTTATTGTTGAGACAGAGTCTCACTCTGTTGCCCAGGCTGGAGGCTGGAGTGCAGTGGTGCAATCTCAACTCATTGCAACCTCCGCCTCTCAAGTTCGAGCAATTCTCCTGCCTCTGCCTCCTGAGTAGCTGGGACTACAGGCATGCACCACCACGCCCAGCTAATTTTTGTATTTTTAAGTAGACACAGGGTTTCACCATACTGGCCAGGCTGGTCTCGAACTCCTGACCTTGTGTTCTGCCCACCTCGGCCTCCAAAAGTGTTGGGATTACAGTACCACGCTGGGCCGAATTGTTTTTTTTTTTTTTTATTTCTAAACTCAATATTATCTCTACCATTGGTTTACTTATACTTCTTTTTGACTTTTTAGTGGTTGACATAGAATTTATAATGCATGCCTTAATTAATCACAGTTTGCCTTCAAATAACATCACTCACATGGAATGTTAGAACTTTACAATAGTACACTCCAGTTCCTCCCTCCTCCTATCTGTTGTTCTATCATTTTCTTATATTTCACCTTTACACATGTTGTAATCCCAAAGTAGTCTTTCTATTTTTTGCTTTAAAGAGTTGGCTATGTTTTAGAGCAATTAAAACAAGGAAAAAAAGTCTTTTATCTTCATCATTTCTTTGTGTAATTTAAATTTCTGTCTAGCTCTGATTCTTTCTGAAGAAATTTTTCTAACACCTCTGTTTATATTTGTCTGAAAGTCTTTATTTCTTTTTTATGTATGAAAGATAGTTCCATAACATATAAAATTCTGGTTTGACAATTTTTTCAGCACTTTAAATATTTCTTTCCATTATTTTCTAGCTTGCATAATTCCTGATGAATAGTCTACTCTAATTCTTATATTTGTTGCTCTGTATGTAACATGTCTTTTTACATCTGGTTGTCTCTAAGATTATCCCTTTATCTTTCACTTTTAGCACTTTGAATATGATGTATCCAGGTGGTTTTATTTTTGTCACTTTTATTTATCCTGGTTATGGTTCTCTGACCTTTTCAGATCTGTGGCTTCATGTCTTACATTATTTTGGAAAAATGTTAACCATCTTCAACCAATGTCAACTCTCCAAATATTTATTTGGTTTCTCTCTTTTATCTGTCATTTCCACCCCCAGCCCCAGCCACTGGGATTACTATTCTACATAGGGTAGACCATTTGATATGACACCACAGCTCTTGGGTGCTATGAGCCATTTTTAATTTCCCACATTTTTCTTTTTGTCCTTCAATTTGGATAATTTCTATTGACCTACATTCAATTTCACCGACTTTCCTTGATGTTTTGAGTGCATTGAAAATAATCTTTATCTCTGTTACCATGTTTCATTTCTAGTATTTCCATTAATTTCTTATAATTTCCATTTCTCTGCTGAAATGCTGTCTTTTTGTGCATGTTGTTAATTTTTTTCCCACTAGAACCATATTAATTGTAGTTATTTTAAGTTACTTGTCAGATAATTTTAATGTCTACATTATCTCTTGAATCTTGTTCTTTTGTTGCATTGTTTTTTTGACAGTGAGTTCATTTTTTCTTGCTTTTATATGTCTCTTTCTCTCTTTTTTAATGAAATGCTTCATGAATTTGTCTGTCATCCTTGCATAGGAGCCATGCTAATCTTCTCTGTATCATTCTAATTTTAAGAGTATGTACTGCCAAAGTGAGCACTTTCCTAATGTTCTAATTGCCAGAGAGTGTGTAGAACAGTAAGATTCAGGTAAGTCATATTCATGCCTGAAAATGGGCAGGCATTTTTTTTTTTTTTTTCTTCTTCCATTATTGTGTATGTTGGAGAAGGTTGTGTCAAACTTGTCAGGAGTGGAGCTGGTTTATGTTTCCCTGTTGCTGGGTTTGTCTTCAGTGTACTACTGGCTTCATTCCTCTGCTATTACTTTATCATTAGGGTGAGGGTTAGTTTGCTGGATAGTTTTTCTTGAGGTTCCTAATCCCACCCTCAGGTTTTAGCCTTCCCTGTGTTCCTGAGTTTCAGAATAGGTCACTCTCCAAGGTATCTTACTTGCCAACAGCAAACTGTTGGTGTTTGATTTTCCTGCTGATGAGGCCAGGGGAATTCCCTGTTGTCTTAGTTTAGCCTCATTCTTCAGTAGATCCTGTGTCCCTGTGTCTAAGGATGGTGCTTTCTTAATCCTTTTACTCCAGTACTAGCAAAAAATTTCTAATGGTCTAGATCCAGAATGGTTTCATGGCTCCTCCCCCAGTGGTTGGAAGTTTTTTCCTCCCCAGCTTCCAGCTCACTTGTGGTCTAGGGATGACATGGTTTGCTATCCACCTCTCCAAACCCCATACCCCAGTTGTTTAGGTCTTTTGTTCTTAGTGGAGAAAGGACCAAGCATAGCATGATATCTTTCCCACAACTTGGCTACTACCATTTTCTAAGGCTCATCTTCGTTCGATGCTTCTTCTGGTCTCTTGCTCTGTCCCCAATCTTTCTAATGAACACTTCATGAGCCCTAGGGAGAAGAACCTATGAATGGGCGCTAATTCATGTCATGTACATGGCTCCAAAGGATTTTATACTCTTATTTTAGCTCACATCAGCCTTTAGCAATTTGTTTAGAATTTTTAGCTGAATTAATCTTACACACTTTTTAGTGGCCCTGTCTTCCTGGTTCTACTTAGGTGAGTCAGCCTCTTGCCCATTGTGCTATTATTGTTGTATATTTTGTTTGTCTATATTTTATTAACCCACATGATTTTATTATCATTTTTTTTAAGTGCTCAACATTCCCTTGTATTACCAATAGATTTAACTTTTCTGAACTGTACCTTTTCTAAATTCCTTCATGTAGTACTGTACTTCCATTCATTCTTGTTTAGCTTTAAAAAATTGTATCTTTTTTCTTATGGTGTAGTTCTGCTTGCAATAAATTGCCTTCATTTTTCAAAGAGGTTCTAACTGAGTATAGAACTCTATACTCACTTTTATAGTTGGCAGTTATATTTTCCTTTAGCACTTTACATATGCCATTCTATTGCCTTTGGCTTCCAAAAATTTTGTTGAAAAGTCAGTCTTATGTCCTGTTGCTTCTTTGAAGGCAACATGTCTCTTTTCTCTGTTTTTACAATTTTCTCTTTTTCATTAGTTTTCAGCTATTTGACTACATTCTTGGGTGTGGTCTCCTTTGTATTTTTCTTGGACTTCTCTAAACTTCTTTTTTTTTATTTTAATTTTTTATTTTATTTTACTTTAAGTTCTGGAACACATGTGCTGAATGTGCAGGTTTGTTACATAGGTATACATGGGCCATGGTGGTTTGCTGCACCTATCAACCTGTCATCTAGGTTTTAAACCCTGCATGTATTAGGTATTTGTTCTAAGGCTCTCCCTCCTCTTGCCCCCCACGCCCCGACAGGCCCCAGTGTGTGATGTTCCTCTCCCTGTGTCCTTGTGTTCTCATAGTTCAACTCCCACTTATGAGTGAGAACAGGCAGTGTTTGGTTTTCTGTTCCCATGTTAGTTTGCTGAGGATGATGGTTTCCAGCTTCATCCATGTCCCTGCAAAGGACATGAACCCATTCTATTTTATGGCTGAATAGTATTCCATGGTGAATATGTGCCATATTTTCTTTATCTAGTCTATCACTGATGGGCATTTGGGTTGGTCCAAGTCTTTGCTATTGTAAAGGGTGCTGCAGTAAACATACGTGTGCATGTGTCTTTATACTAGAATG
The DNA here is from genome assembly GCF_008728515.1 of Papio anubis. Lineage (NCBI taxonomy): Eukaryota > Metazoa > Chordata > Mammalia > Primates > Cercopithecidae > Papio > Papio anubis. The sequence goes on along the minus strand of NW_022162143.1, from coordinate 49,024 downwards.
ATTTATAATCCTGTGAGTATATACCCAATAATGGGATTGCTGGGTCAAATGGTATTTCTGGTTCTAGATCCTTGAGGAATCACCGCACTGTCTTCTACAATGGTTGAACTAATTTACATTCCCACCAACAGTGTAAAAGCATTCCTATTTCTCTGCATCCTCGCCAGCATCTGTTGCTTCCTGATAGCCATTCTAACTGGTATCAAATGGTATCTCATTGTGGTTTTGATTTGCATTTCTCTAATGACCAGTGATGATGAGCCTTTTTTCATGTTTGTTGGCTGCATAAATGTCTTCTTTTGAGACTTGTCTGCTTGTATTCTTCACCCACTTTTTGATGGGGTTGTTTGTTTTTTTTTCTTGTAAATTTGTTTAAGATCCTTGTAGATTCTGGATATTAGACCTTTGTCAGATGGATGGATTGCAACAATTTTCTCCCATTCTGTAGGTTGCCTGTTCCTCTGATGACAGTTGTTTTGTTTTTGCTGCGTAGAAGCTCTTTAGTTTAATTAAATCCCATTTGTCAATTTTGGCTTTTGTTGCAATTGCTTGTGGTATTTTAGTTATGAAGTCTTTGCCCGTGCCTATGTTCTGAATGGTATTACCTAGGTTTTCTTCTAGGGTTTTTAGGTTTTACGTTTAAGCCTTTATTCCATCTTGAGTTAATTTTTGTGTAAGGTTTAAGGAAGGGGTCCAGTTTCTGTTTTCTGCATATGGCTAGCCAGTTTTCCCAGCACCATTTATTAAATAGGAAATCCTTTCCCCATTGGTTGTTTTTATCAGGTTTGTTGAAGATCAGATGGTTGTCGACGTGTGGTGTTATTTCTGAGGCCTCTGTTCTATTCCGTTGGTCTATATCTCTGTTTGGGTACCAGTACCATGCTGTTTTGGTTACTGTAGCCTTGTAGTATAGTTTGAAGTCAGGTAGTGTGATACTTCCAGCTTTGTTCTTTTTGCTTAGGATTGTCTTGGCTATATGGGCTTTTTTGGTTCCATATGAAATTCGAAGTAGTTGTTTTTTTCTTATGTATTCATTTCATTAGAGAATTAGGTAAATCTCACATTACATGGCCAAGGCCAAAAAATTTTGCACAGTTAGAATATGTTGAAGACACCAGCCTCAATTTAACCAGATTAGATTTCAACAAGGAGATGACTGTATTCCTCCAAATAACCTTCATTTAGGAAGATGACATTCCTCCAATATGTGGAAAGACAGTAAATGCTCTTTCTGCTCTCTGCCACTGAGGAAGAAATTCTCCCTCTTGAGGGACCAACACTATTTCTTTTTTTTTTTTTTCCTCTTTTCCCTTTTCCTTTCTTCGGTTTCCCCTTTCCACAAAGCTTCTTTAGTCATTTTTGCTCATCCTTAAAATCCTGATGCTCATCTCTTTATTATAGATTCTGGTACTGCTTTAAAATTTTCAATATTTTTATTCGATCTGTCTATTTTTTCCTATATGTTCTTTACAATATTTATTATTGTCATTTTTATCTCTTTGTATGATAAACATTAATATCTATAGCATTTGTGGGCCTGCTTCTATTGTCTATTTTTAAACCTGATTATTGCAAATATTATCCTTTCTCCTTGTATGTCTTGTAATGCCAGATATAGTGTATGAAAGTATCATAGAGAAGGAGATGATGTATATTCCACTAGCAAGTGTTTCATCTTTTCTCTGCAAGGCAAGTAATGTGAAAGGCTGATTCCCTCAATCCAAAAAAGATTAGGTTAGTTGCGGGCTGCAGTTTTAGTAAATTACAATGTACTACTGGAGTGTCTTTGGGCCTATCATCCATTTTGACTGAGTTTGCCATATTTTGTCTCCCCAGCTTGGGTACTGTGGGAGATTCATTTCTTTCCTTAAGAAATTTTGAGATTAGCTTTTTAGTGTCTGCTTTCTAGAAAATGTCTTTATGGGGATATGGCTAGTATTTTTGAAGCAGTTCTTCCTTAAGGGACTTTCTCTCTTAAACACTACATTTATTCTGCCTTTTAGAAGCTTGTGGCTGAACTTTTCCACTTTCCCCACAGGCCCAAAATTCAGTAAATATCTCATGAGGAAAGTTTGTCATATGTTTTGGGTTCCTCAAAATTTCAATCTATCATGACAACCTCAACTACCAAGAGATCCACTGTTTCTTTTTCCCTCCCTCTATCTGCATCAAGTTCAGTTCTTAATCCAAGCTTAGAATTAGCAAATATCCTAGGGGTAAGAAAATTGATTGGTAGCAAAATCTTATTAAAAAGGAGTCTTCCTCCTCTGGAATATTATCTAGTCCTTGCTTCTGCATTACTCTGATGTCTTTAAAAATACGATATTTGTCATTTATTTATTTTTCCTCTAATTGCTGCATTTGGAGCATTGGTTTGATATGACATTTTAAATTTGCTCATAACATACATACATATATATGTATTTTTTAATTTTAAGGGGAAAAAAGCATGCATGTACTTGCCAGTGACAAGGATTTTTAAAATGCTTTACTTGGTGTTTGCATACAGAAATGTACCTCAGGAGTTTATAATTTTCTCATTTTTTAAACTATTGGAAACCACCAACCTTTATACTTCGTTGAGAAGAGCTAGGGAAGAGAATGACATATAGGAGGTTTTGGCCATAAAAGTGAACTGTGTTAAACCGGATACCAGTTAAGGAAAAATTTTTAAAAATTAAGACTTATCTCTTGTCTCGATGCTGTAGTGAATATGTGTCAAACATTTTTTAACTCATTATCAAGGAATCAACAAGATGGTGAAACTGGTTCAAACCAGAATTTGAGGAGCCTAAGGTATATAGTTATCTAGTCAAAGGAAAGCTAAAATGAGCTTGCTAATAGATACAGTGTTTAATGTCCTACAGGGTAAGAAAACCACAACCACTGGCATTACCTTTACTTCCAGAGAGAAATCTAAAAGTTAACACCTAATTTTATGGAATTTAAGCCCTAATTAAGAGTAAAGAGTAAGTCAAGCAAAAATAAAATCCTCTAAATAATTCAGTAATTCTTGGAAAGGGCTGTTGCACAATAATTTAGAGTGACATTACAAAGGTATGTATTCATATTTTTGCCTTACTCCAAAGTACAGACAAATTTTCTTAGCATAATTTACTAAAGTGAAGCAAACTACTCAGAAATATTGTTTATGTTCAGAAAATTTTTAAAATGCGTCATATCTACATATAGTCTCCCAACTTACAATGCTTTGACTTACAAGTTTTCAACTGTACAATGGTTTGAAAGCACTATGCATTCAGTAGAAATGGGTATGAGACTCTTGCAATATTGGACAGCTTGCTGCATGCTGTAGCTCCCAGTCAGCCGCATGATCACACGGGCAAACAACTGATACTCTACAGTGTACTGTTTTGCCAGATGATTTTGCCCAAACATAGGATAATGTAAGTGTTATAAGCCATTTAAGGCAGGCAATGCTAAGCTATGATATTCAGTAAGTTAATTGTATTAAATGCATTTTAACTTACGGCATTTTTAACTTGTGATGGGTTTATCTGTACATAACCCTGTTATAAATTGAGGAACATCTATATAAATATTGAGAGAAGACCTAGAGACTCTCCACCCACCCCACCCCCAGCCATGATCGCTGGTGACAGCTTAAGCTGCCATGTGACAAGAGCCTTTGGTCTACGGAAATGAAGGATATTACTGATTTTAGTGTTAAACCTTCACATTGTGTAAGCCTCGAAAAATAAGTACATTAATCAAGAATGACCTTAGGAGAGGGATACCCTTCCTTGTATCTTCTGAACATTCTACCCAAAGGCCAAGATTGGAGGGAAAATGATAGATATAACTTCTCTGCATAAGGAATAAATTTCATGAGCCAAGTTAAATAATGTATAAATGTGGTTGCTACAAATGAAGTCAAGATTATGCCTATTCTAACAAGTTTCCAATAGGTTTATAGGGAAATGAAACTTTATCCATAAGAAAAATAGAAAAGAATGTAACTGTCATTGTATTTTTAGTCTCAGAGAATTGGCTATACTGAAGAAAGTTATGTGAAGAGGTATATAACAGAATCGTTGAAACTGGGAATGATTCCCACATCTGTCAGTCCTTGGCTAAATCATTTAAATTCTCATGCCAGATTTTATGCCTAAGACTGAGTATTAATTAGAAAAACCAATGTTATTGCAAAGCCAGATGAATAAGTTATGCCTAACATAGATCTGCTAAAGTAATTTCAACCATGTGCTGGGGTATCAGTAAATGACTTAAACCAGAAGCCAAAGCAAAGTTGACCTTCATAGCTTCAGAAGGATTTAATGAGTTTAAGATTCTTTCTTTTGAATTAAGAGGTGCTACAGGATTTTTTTTTCACTAATGGGTAAGAAAGGTATTGTCTGTGATAGAAATCTTGTATTGAAAAGGTTAAATGACATCTGAATTACTTGCATATTGTCTTCAGCATTAGGAAACTTGCTGGTAGTTTTGAATATAAGCGTTCCTATACATTTGCAGTGCTTTAAAATATATTTGGATTGCAGAATGGCGAGGGGAAAAGTAGAACCCCTTTAAAGTTAAATGAAAAGAAAATTCCTTCAAAGATACTGGTTAACAGGGGTTAGTATATAGTTTAAGCCAGGAGTCCCTAACTCCCAGGCTGCAGATGGGTAGTGATCATGGTCTGTTAGGAACTGGGCTGCACAGCAGGAGGGGAGCAGTAAGCTAGCATTACTGCCTGAGCTCTCCCTCCTGTCAGATCAGCCATGGCATTAGATTCTCATAGGAGCCTGGACCCTACTGTGAACTGCACCTGCGAGGGATCTAGATTGTGTGCTCCTTATGAATCTAATGTCTGATGATCTGAGGTGGAACAATTTCATCCTAAAACCATCCCTCACCCCCTGCCCCACTCTTCAGTCCGTGGAAAAATTATCTTCCATGAAGCTGGTCCCTGGTGGCAAAAAGTTTGGGTACCACTGGTTTAAGCCCTCAGATAATTGAATATTATTATGAAATATTTGAAAAATATAATTGAAATATATTTGAAAAATATAATTTCAAATAATTGAAAAATATAAGAAATCTACATTATCTACCCTGTGAAGTAATTTTGTAATATTTTTGTACCTTATAAATGGTCTTTGACCTGGGATTTGGTAATGAAAATTGGTATGGGTGACTGCTTTCACTCAGTTCTCATGGTTATTATTATGCTTTATAGCTCTACCCAAATATAGCATCCATTCCTAAGATCTGCAGTTTGAGGACCTTGATTCATCCAGGGATGATTAGATTATATTGGTTCATGCTAATCAAATTCACAAGATACTGTTTTCATGAATCAGAACATCAACTTCTTCATTTATAACTTTCTCATTTCTACCCTGAGTGGAGAATACCTACCCCTTAAATGTTGATGTTCTCTCATTCTAAATGCTCCTTTCAAATAAAAGAGATTTTACTAACCCTTCTTATTTAACATAGGTGAAAAACTCCTAAACAAACTGTGAGAAAAAGAAAGCAACAATATGTATTTTTAATCCACCAGAACCGAACGGATTTTATTCTAGGCATGTAATCAAGATGCTGTAATAGGAAATATTTTTCTATTTGTAGAAAATTATTTATATTTCTTAATATAAATAAGTCACTTAAAACATCACAATCATCTCGACAGATGCCAAAAGGATATTTAATAAAATCAAAGTCATTCCTAATATATTCTCTGCAAGAAGAGAAGTAAACAGTCACCTTCTTAACATGGTAAAGAGTACTTGTTTCAAATCCCCAGTAGATAACATATTTTAAAGTAAGACCCAAATGGCATATTCATCAAAAGTAGACATAATACTAGGGTGTCTACCATCACCATTATTACTTAATATTGCATAGGAAGTTCTGGTCAGTGCAATAAAGGTGAACCAGAAATAAACTCTTATTATTTGCACATTATATCTTAGATATCAAGAAATCCCATTAGAATCTCCAAAACCCATTAGAATTACTATGATTTTTATTAAAACACTAAGTCCAGGAAAAATACATATAGAAAGGCTTATGGGAAAAAATATCCTAAGCTATTAATAATACCTGAAGGGTGGTTTAGAGTTAGATAGTTGAAAGGGAGAAAAGTGGGACTGAAGTAGATGTGGAAAATTCCTTAGCAAAGACCTAGGGGCCAGAGGAAGCACTTCCTTAATATTGCAAAGTGAAGGAAATTCAATATGCCTGTTAATTTGTATGAGAGTTAATACAATTCCAGACAAAACTTTGGTGGGATATTTTGGAACTGCGCTAGTTATTTTAAAGTTTATTCTGGATAAAGAAACTGCTACTATTATAAAAAGTGAGCTAAAAAAATAAATTTGAGGACTGAATGTATAATATCCAATTTGTAAAAATAGAGGGGGAGAATAAACATATATTTTTATTTATAGTGTGTACATTGTGTGGGGTGTGTGTGTGTGTGTGTACATATACATATACATACAATTTCTGGAAAAATACAACAAAATGTTAACAATAGTCCCCAACGAGCAGAACTGAGAGTTTGAAGGGGCACAGGGAAAGCTGTTTTCTTTTTGCCTTATATCCTTTATACTATTTGCATTATTTCTATGACCATGTTATCATGTTGTAAATTTTTTTAAGTTCTTTATATTGGTGTTTTAAAATGCATGCAATCAATGAATAATCCTCACTGAAAATATTTCTAGAAGGAAAGCAACAAAATAATATCCTATCATATGGTATTCAAAAATATCTACTAGATACTAAAGCATATTGTAACTGTGCAGTTATAAATACCTTTTATACCTTTTGGTGCAACAAAGCCCTGAAATAAACTTGAATATAATATGAATCCAACGTACATAAAATATATTTAGTCAATGGAAAAGGACAGAGTTATTCAATAAATTATGTTGGAGAAATTGTTTAGCAATTAGGGGGAAAAATCCTGTAGATTCTCACTTCACAACTAGCATCAAAATAAATTCCAGATGGTTTGAGTTAAATATCTAGAAACAAATCAAAACATAGGAAAAATAAAAGTTAATATTTATCAAGTTTTTAGGAGACAGCCAAAAAGTAATGAAAAAAATAAATATTTAACTGTGTGAATATGTAAAACTTCTATTTATCCCCTTCCAAAAAAAAAAAACCACAGTTAAAATTAAGGGACAAACATAAACCTGGAAGAAAAAAAATCACAATTAATTTGGTAACACTGATATAAATTTGCTAAAACACTAAGACTTAAATTGATATACAAAGGGATGAATTCACAGAAAAGAAAATATGTCTGCAGCAAATATGGAAAATATCTAACCTCACAGTAATCAGAAAACTGCAAATTAAGGCAACTTTCTATTTTTCACCTATGAATTACACAGATTTTTAACAATCAATAATGCAATTTCTAATATTATTAACGAGACTTCATTCATTGCTGGTGGAAATGTAAATCAATACAAATCTTTTAGAAGACATTTTGGCAATGTGTCAAGTGCCCTAAAAATGTTTATGTCTTTTGATGTAGTAATTACACTTCTTCTGTTTTTTTTTTTGTTTTTCTAAAGAGGGTCAGGATCTTGCTATGTGGCCCTGGCTGGCATTTGAACTACTGACCTCAAGTGATCCTCCTACCTCAGCCTTCCACAGTGCTAGGATTACAGGCATGAGCCACAATGCCCAGCTTAATTTCCTTAACTCTATCCTAAAGGAGTAATCCTAAATATTTTATTAAAACTTTGTGCATAAAAACTTAATCAAAATATCCTTTCAAAGGATGTCCAGCAATAAGATACTGGCTAAGTAAACTATGATATTATCTGGAAAGAATATTATGTTACCATTTTATCAAGTGTATGTGATAGCATGTAAAAATGCCTGTGTAATATAATATTAAGTAAAAATAAGGAATATAAATTATATTAAATAATATAATAATTATTATTATTATGTTAAAGAAGGAAATATATAGGAATAAGACTGGAAGGAAACATAATTGTTGACTAGTCTTGTAGACAAATCAAACTCATTTCTCTCTGCAAACGTGCCTCTTTACCAGTATTTCCAGTCCACCTTGATGGCCCTACTATCCACTATGCATCCTAAATTGCTGTAGCTATTTCACTTTCTAAATATATCTTTATTTTTTTCCCCCTCTATCCTCACTGCCACTGGCTTTACCTTTTTTCCCAAGTTCTGATCTTCTCCAACAGGACTTAAGTAGTGCCCCCATTTGGTCTGTCTGTTTTAACCATTTATTTGTTATTGATTTCTAGCTTAATTTTACTGTGGCAAGAGAGTATTCGCTATATGATTTTAATCATGTTAGATTTGTTGAGACTTGCTTTATAGTTCAATTTTGTATAATGTTCTGTCTTCACTTATATGTTATTGAATATTTTAATTCTATATTATAACTTTATCTCATAAGATGTTATTATATCTCTTTTAAATCATCATTCATTTAAATTCAACCATATTCACTTTTTTTGCTCTTTATGCCTTTCGTATCTTACATCTTCTATGAGATTACTTTCCTTTGCCTGCAGTACATCCTCTAGAATTTTCGTTAGTGTGGGAGTGCTAGTTGCACTCTCTCGATTTTCATGTCTCTCAACATTTTTACTTTACCTTCACTCTCAAAAATATTTTCTCATGGTACATAGAATTCCAGGTTGGCAATTATTGCCTTTAAGAACAGTCAAAGATGTCTCCTGGTGTTGCGGGAAACAGAGGAAGAAGATAATTTGAGATAATCTCTACATCTCAAGATCCTTAACTTAATCACATCTGGGTACACATCTTATACCCTAAGGGTATAGCTTTTTGCACCACAATTTAATTTGGGAAAATCTTCTACTAAACTCTCTCCTCCCGTTTGGGATTTGACTTCTATCTCCACCACCCTGCAAGTTTGCCAAAACCAAATTCAAGTTTTACAGGAATGACGGAGCCTTCAGGCCAAAAGTGGCTTAGATGTTGTAGCTTTTTTCTTTGGATTTCAGCCTTCCCTTGGATTTTGGCCTGCTAGTTCCTTAAAATCTTTTCAGTTCTCCAGTACTCTTAAGGAAATTAAAACATATTTTATTCAGTATTTTTTGATGTTTTCGGTGTGAGCATTAGTTTAAATAAGTTGCCTGCCATGGCACAAAGTTAAATCCCCAAATTCTTTGTAATGACTACATTTTTATGTTTGGCAACATAAAAAATTATATGTGAAACCTCAGTATACTTGGAGAACAAATTAAATGACAAGGTAGTACATGATTATTACTACAAAATGAAAATAGTGGCAATTAGTTCCTGTGAGTTTAGAAGTAAATTAAATCACCATGGGTTGAAATAATTTGAAAAGTTTTGTGGCAGGAGTACAGTTTAAAGTGCAAGATAGGCCACTGGATTTTTATGAAATAGATTTTAAAATATTTGATTAATTTTTATGACTTCACCTTTATTCAGCTTCTGATAAAGTCTTTGTGTCTGGAAACTATTTTGAGATATGAATCTATGGTGTTTTCATCTCTGTATATCCCCTCTCCTGTGATCATTACCTTAGAGGAGGTATGCAGATGAACAAAAAGCAGAAATAGTACACAATTCTTGGTTGTTGCATTCCAAAAGTGTAAGCCCTCAGGAAAACTTACATGGAAAGTTAAAAAAAAGGGAGATGTTTCCTAGGCATAAATGGTATGTTTCAAAAGAGACATGAAAGTACAAAGATCTACCTCAGACTAAAATAACAGCTTTTTAGACTGGGGATAGGGGATGAAAATGAGATCTGTGGTGTCCAGAGATGAGGCATTGACGTATCATCTGGTGCCACTAGGGCAGCAGCAGAGAGAAAGAGAGCAGCCAGAAAAAAATGACTCTTGGAACATCTAGGCAGACAAGACATAGGCAGTCTAAAAAAGATCCCCAGGTACTAAACTGGCATAAAAGCAGCAGAGCACATCTAGAATTGTAGAGACCATTAGATATAGGACAATAGACTTCAGTGAGAACTGTTTAAGTTCCCTTTCTTACCCTGGCACTGTGTAAGACACTGAAATTATAGTACAACCCAGGAAGAAGAATATCCCCAAGAATGGCAGAGATCACTTTTCCTGTCAGCCCAGTGCAATGGGAGCTCAGGATAAGAAAGTTGAAATGTGGAAAAATAAAGTGATATGTCTTAGCCAATCTTGTGACTGATGTTCAAATTACTGCATCTTTAGTTCTCACATTTTCCCCAAGTGCTTACTAAAAATTTCTAGTTGGGTTTTGCATGTAGTTTGGCATATTTATAACTATTTCACTAATATTTCTACTGAGGCAGAGGCAGATGAGACAATTATTTATATAATCCCCTTCCTATAGTCCGGGGAGAAACTCAGGGATAGGGGAAATCCAATTTGAACAGAGTGGTTTTTACTGTTACTTAATGTCAGAATGCTTTGTAATGTAGCATAGGAGGATGCTCTATATTTGACACAATGGCCCAAGTTTTCAATCAATGAAATCAAAGTTATGTCAGTAGGAGAAATATGAATTTTTTATAGAAAGATTATGTTAAAGAAAATTAAATTTCAAGGTGGATGGATGCTATATAATAATTACTTAAATACTAGCCACAACTAGAGTAGAAACTTCCTACCATCATTCTTTCTCCCACTTTTTATGGGATCTGATATTTAACCCTACTTGCATGCTAACATCTTAGCCTGACATAGTTTCAGGGATGCTGGCAGAAGACACAAGACTCCTGGGTGAAAAGCAAAGAACTTAACTTTTTTAAAAAATTTATTTATTTTAATAGACAAGTGAAAAAAATATGTATATATACTTGTGGCATATAACATGATGTTTTAATATATGTATACATCATACAATGGCCAAACAAAGCTATTTAATATCATAGTACCTCATATACTTAATTTTTGTGGTGAGCACACTTCAAATATACTTAGCAATTTTCAAATATACAATATGTTGTTATTTGTAGATCTCTTAAACTTATTCTTCCTAACTGAAATTTTTTATCTTTTGACCAATATCTCCTCAATCTGTATAACCCCATCAGCCTCATGTAGTGACCATTTTCTCTCTGTTTCTATAAGTTCAACTTCTAAAAGTTCTACATATAAATGAGATCATATAGTGTTTGTTCTTCTGTGCTTGGCTTATTTCACTTAACTTAATGTCCTCCGGGGGCATCCATGTTGTCACAAATGACAGGGTTTCCTTCCTTTTTAAGATTAAATAGTATTCCATTGTGTGTATATATATATTTTCTTTATCCATTCATTCATTGATAAACACTTAGGTAGATTCAATATCGTGGCAATTGTGAATAATGTTGCAACATGAACATGAGAGTACAGATATCTCTTTGACATATTGATTTCATATCCTTTGGATACACGGTAGTAAGATTGCTAGATCATATGATAGTTGTATTTTTAATTTTTAAAGCAATCTCCATACTATTTTCCATAATGGTTGCACTAATTCATAGTCTCACCAACAGTGACAGTGTACAAGGGTTCCCTTTCCTCCATATTCTTGCCCACACTTATCTTTTGTCTTTTTGATAATAACCATTCTAAGAGGTGTGAGGTGATATCTCATAGTGCTTTTAATTTGCATTTCTTTGATGATTTTTTTACTGGCTTTCTTTTTACTAGCTTTTACTAGAATTTTTTTTTACTAATTAGTTTTCTACTTTCACATGTTTTTTGGGTTACTAATAAGCATCTTTTTCTTTCAGCTTGAAGGACTCCTTTTAGCATTTCTTAGAAGGCAGGTCTGGGGGTGATGAACTCCCTCAGGTTTTGTTTCTCTGGGGAAGTCTTTATCTCTGCTTTATTACTGAAAGATACATCTACCAGATACAGGATTTTTGGGAGTTTTTTCCCTTCAGCACTTTGAATATATTTTCTCACTCTCTCTTGGCCTGTAAGGTTTCTGCTGAGGAACCCATTGCTAGTCTTTTCAGAAATCCCTTGTATATAATTTGCTTCTTTTCTCTTGCTGCTTTCAGGATCCTTTCTTTGTCTTTGATTTTTGGCAGTTTGATTATAATGTCTTGGCGTAGTCTTGTTTGTATGAAATCTGACTGGAGACTTTTAACTTTCTGTACCTGCGTATGTATATATTTCCCCAGATTTGGAAAGCTTTCTGTTATTTCTTTAAATAAGCTCTCTACACTTTTGTCTCTCTCTTCTTCTTAACTCCTATAACTCTAATGTTTGCTTTTTTGATGCTATCCCATAAATCCTATAAGCTTTCTTCATTCCTTTTTATTCATTTCCCGCCTTACTGCATATTTTCAAATAACCTTTATTTCAGTTCACCGATTCTTTCTTTTGCTTAATTCTGCTGTTGATGTTCTCTATTGCTTTTGTCATTTCATTCATTGTATTTTCAACTCCAGAATTCTCCTCTGATTTTTAAAATATAATTTCAATCTCATTGTTTAATTTCTCATTTTGGTCATTTATTGTTTCTCTGATTCTATTGAATTATTTCTCTGTATTTTCTCAAGGTTTTCTGATCTTCCTTTAAACAATTATTTTGAATTCTTTGTTAGACAGCTTGCATATCTCCATTTCTTTGGAGTCAGCTACTGGGAGATTGTTGTGTGCTTTTGGTGTTAGGTCTTGTTTTTTCATGTTTCTTATTGTTTTATGTTGATGTCTGTTCACTTGGTGGAGTAGTCACCTCTTTCAGACTCTATAAGTTAGTTTTGCTGTGGAAAGATCTTCCCCTACAAGAAGGGGGAATATAAAGGCACTTGCTGGGTAGGGTGTGGCAGTTCTGGCACCACTGAGGGTTCCAAATGTGTAGTGTCTGTGTAGCTCTGTCAGCTGAGGGTTGTGTTGATGAAGATTGCAGGACTCCTTAGCAGCTAACACTGTGGCTATTCACAGTGGCAGTGAGGGTTGCTCAGTTCTTAAGTAGTAATTAATGGCTGCTAAGGTTCTTCTGGTTTCTTTTTCTCTCACAGGGGAAGTTGTGGCTGAGGAGGTTTCTCTTGGCACTGGGTCTCGTGTGTGGGCTCACTTGCAGTGGCAGTGGCACTGGTGTCTGATGAGTGACCCCTATAGAGTAGTCATGGAGCTGAGACCTGAAGCACAGACATGCATGGACTGCAGCTCTGGGATCTAGGGTGGTAATGGCATTGGTGCCCAGGGAGCAGGCACCCCTGCCACCTCACTGGTAACAGAATGTGAGGCACAGATGGTTGTAAAGCAGCTGAGGAGCCAAGAATGGGAGCACAGCCATGCTCAGAGTTACAGAGGCTTTGGCCTCAGGCTGATGTCTAGCTCTCTATGGTAGCTGAGCCAGTTCTGGAGTGTGGCCATGGGAAGCAAGGGCTTGGCTCTGGAGTGTGAATTAGCTAACTATTGCAGTGTCTCTGGTGTCTGAGATGTGGGCAGACTTGATACAGCCACAGTGCCTGGCTCTGGAGAGTGGGTGCACATGGAGCTGCCATGCCTCTAGGATCAGAGCACACCTGGGTTCAGGAAAGGTATCAACTTTTATCCCAATGCAGTTCAAAAACAGTTGCTTCTTGTGTGTCTGTTGGGGGGTGGAGGGGGTGCAGGGAGGGTCATGTACTCACATCTCCCTCTCTCAGGTTCCTCTGTGGAATGGCTGTTGATTACCTCAGTGGCAAGAGATGCTGGTGTCCTCTGTAGAACAGACTGCTAGGGATTATGGTGATTGTTGCCGCATGGCTGATACCAATAGCCTCTACCTTTCTTTTTTGCTCCTAGCCATTTCTTGGTGTCTCAGGTATGTTGATTTCATCAGCAAGCCCTGCCCCGCAATTTTTTTGAATACAGGTCTTGCTCTGTCACCCAGGCTGAAGTATAGTGGTGCAATCATGGCTCATTGCAACCTTGACCTGTTAGGCTCAAACAGCCCTCCCACCTCAGCCTCCCAAGTTGCTGGGACTATAGGCATACACCACAATCAATACCAGCTAATTTTTTAAATGTTTTATAGAGATGGGTTCTTACTATGTTGCCCAGGGTGGTCTTAAACTCCTGGGCTCAGGTGATACCCCCACCTCAGCCTCCCAAAGTGCTGGAATTACAGACATGAGCCACTACACCTGGCAACCATCAATCATTTCTATGTGGTTATTCTCCATTATTTTTCTTTTTCTTGCTGCAGATTCTTTAATAGGCTCTTGAGCCCTCTCTGGGCTATTTTGGTTTGTGACTAGCTGTCATTGTTTTTTTGTGGGAGAATGAAGGCCTGTATCTTCTACTCTGCCGTCTTGGTTGACAGAGGACATTTTGGTCATGGCAGAGCAGACAGCATAAGCTTTTATGTTTCCCTTTATCACCCAGTTTCCATGGGGGATGATATGAAGGTGAGATCAGGTAGATTTTGCACATGTGGTGAATGTAAACCAAGTCTCAGTTGAAATATAAAGAGAAGTAAAGCTTCTGATAAGTAAGGAAATGATCCTGATGCACCTAGATGTTTTAGATTAATTTAGTTATTCATTGATACAGATTGTAATGTAGATTGAGACCCTTTTCTAAATACATATGTGAAAGATCTAGATCAGAGATGTTGCAAGTCGGAGTAGGAGAAAAAGGGATGCTATTAACCTACATTATGACCATAGAATGTGATTTGAAACTGAAGGACCAACGATGCTTGTTTTCACTTTGGATGGTTGAGAGGATCATTTACACTACTTTGGGAAGACCTATTACTTGGTGGCAAGTTGGTAACATAAGACAACTTTCTCCCCCCTATTTATTATATTTGTTTATATTTTTAATTGACAAAAATTGTATATATTTATAGTATACAGCATGATGTTTTCATATATGTATACATTATGGAATGGTTAAATCAACCTAATTAACACATGGATTACCTCACATACTTAGCATTTCTTTGTGGTGAGAACACTTAAAGCCTACTCTCTTAGCAATATTGTTATTAACTCTAGTCACCAAGATGTCCAATAGATCTCTCTTGAACTTATATCTCTTGTCTAACTGAAATTTTGTATCCTTTAACCAACATCTCCCCAATTTCCCCACTCCCCCCAACTTCTACCTTTGAAAGAGCAAAGATTCTTTCTGACTGTGATTTTCTTGGGTATGGGTATGTCTTTTTCACGGTGCTTCAGCCAGTTCTACTCTCGGAGGGCTCATGGAGCATTTAATTTACCGATATGAGATCCCCCATAACGTGTCCTATAACAAAGGACCCACTTCATAGCAAAGGAGATGAAGCAATTGGCACATGACTGTAGTATCCTTTAGTCCTATCACATAACAGCACAACCCAGAGCTGTTAGCTTGCTAATGTAGTGCCATGGCTTCAAGATGCTTCAGCTGAGGTGCTAGCATGGAAATGACTTCCATCTGAGAAAGGAACACTATTCTTCATAATGCTGTATACATGTCAAAGTGATGATTATTATATGGTGCTATGTTCCCCATGGGTTCAGGAATGAAGGGGCAGAAATAGTATCCTCACGCAGCATCATGTTCTTAGAGATTTAGGATCTGTGGGTCTACAGGTCTGTATTTCCAGAGGTAGCGTCCTCTTACCAAGGAACATAGAGTACCTATAAACTTAAAGCTATAGCTGCTTCCTGGTTACTTTGGGCTTCTTGTTCCTCTGTGGCAGCTGGAAGGCAGAGAGAGTAATGAACACACTGGCAGAGAGCATCATGAAGAGGAAGGACTATTGATATATATAGGGGAAGGAAGAAATGGTTTTGGTGTTCAGGTGATCCACTAGGGCATCTCTTAGTGTTTCTATGCCTGATTTTAACAGTATACAGGCAAAAATAGCAACTACAGCCTGGGAAGGGCCTTAGACCTTTTGGCAATGAGGGTCTGAGCTACTCTACCAGGGAAAACCTAGGCCACTGGAAATGTTTGTCAATGGGGAGGGGAATCTAGAATGAGTGGTGGAAGAAGGAGATGTCCCTATCTCTGAGCTGCTGCCAATGTGGCTGATATTAGCTCACAGCCATACCCAACTCTGGAAAAATGCTTTGGGCCACTAGGAGCTGCCTGACCTAGAAATGCCTGAGAAGTAATCCACCATTCCTGACATACATGCAGTGGTGGCCGATACCCAATAGCTGACTGATGTGGTACTAAGCCCCTTGCCTCAAGGTGGGTCAATTTTGAGGTGTAGTCATGCCAAGATCTTCCTGTAGGATCAGGCTGTGGCTACATCTCAACTTTTCAAACTCATTTTTGTGCTTAGTTTCTTTCCCTGTGCTATCCTGCTTCCCTCATATCCTGTTAGCTTTCTTCTGAGAATACCCTTCAGTAAGTCATTTGCACAAGAATCCTGTCTCAAGTTCTACTTCTAAGCGATCATGACAAAGACATTTCCTTCTTGGCCAGGTGCAGTGGCTCACTCCTGTGACCCCAGCAATTTGGGAGGCCAAGGCAGGAGGATCACTTGAGCCCAGGAGTTTGAGGCCAGTGTGGCCAAGATAGTGAGACCTTGTCTCTACAATATGAAAACAAAAAATGAGCAGGGCATAGTGGCACATTCCTGTAGTCTCAGGTACTCAGGAGGTTGAGGAGGGAGGACCCCTTGAACCAAGAGTTTGCAGCCACAGTAAGCCATGATTGTGCCACTGCACTCCAGCATGGGCGACAGAGTGAGACCCCATCAGACGCACAAAAAAGACAGTCCCTTCTTTGCCATCTCGAAAATAAAAAAATAACAAGAAGGAAAAAAGAAAAAGAAAAATCCTGGGGAAGAATGCTGACAGACTTGGTATGTAGTAAAGAATTTCCCAGAGAGGTCTGGCCTTTGCCCAACTACCAGGAGGTGATGTTTAGAACATGAATCTTTAGAACATGAATGTTCTGCCTAACAGAAATTCTATTCTAGAATGTTTTGGGATGGGGGGTGTAGTTTGGCCACCACATGGCCTACAAATATAATTTATGATGGGACTTCGGGCCACACGGTATCAGTTTTGCCTCCAGAAGGGACTGGAGATTACAGGTATCAGCCTGATCTCAAAAGGTCAGCCATGCAGGCAGTATGTGATCAAGCCCTAGTAAAAACTCTGGTTACCAAAGGTTTGTGTGAGCTTCCCTGGCCAGGCATGTGTGTGGCTGGAAGGAGTTAACACCATCCATGACTTCATGCAGGGAGAATGACCAGAAGCTCCAAATTTGGATCCCTCCTGGACTCTACATGTCTCTTCCCTTGGATTTATTAATCCCTTTATTAAACCATAGCTGTGAATATAGTAACTTTCTATGAGTTCCATGAATCCTTCTAGTGAATTATCAAGCATGAGGGTGTTTGGGGGAACCCCCAAATTTGCAATTGGTGTCATAAGTGAGGGCAGTCTTGTGTAGACACTGCTCCTTATAATTGTATAGTTGGATAAACTCTCACACCTTGCTTGGGTCTTATCTCTACTACCCCTGGTGCCATGACTAGGACCATCTGGGTAAAGTGCAGTCCACTAGTACATATGATTAGAGCTGGGAGGGAGGGGAGCTGGAGGGATGGACTGTCAAAAAGATGTTTCACTTTCACTAGCATTTTCTAAGACCTGTTATTTGCCCTGCCCTGACAAAAAAAGTCTGCTTGTCCATTCAGATTGTAGCTGATCCTGCTGCTTTTCTTTTCCTTCCTTTTCTTTCCAGCATCAGGGAGAAACACTTTTCTCTCATTCCTAACCTTGACTCTTCTTCCTTCAGATGCCCAATGTATGTTTTTTGTTTGTTGGCACATCTGACATTATTTTACTTGGAAATCAGTTATATATTAGCCTTGTAGCCTTCTCATCTAATGCACATATTTACATCTCCTGTACTATTTTTATCTCTGGCCAATGATTTTCTAATGTTAAAATATTCCTTTACAAAGAAGCTTCTTTGTTAACAGAAATAGTATGGCATCCATATCAACTTCTTTACTATCTCAAGGAAACTTTGATACTTTTCATTTAATTTTTATTATCCTAGCTAATAATATTACCTCATTCCTTGGCTCTTCCTGTGTTAGTTGATGTGAGGGGTTTGAGAGTAGCTGGGAGGAAATACCATGGTAATGCTTGGGTATAACCCAAACAAAGGAAATATAAATTGGAATTTGAATATCAGCAGATTTCAAACACAAATTCTGTTTCACTTAGGGTTAGCTTAGGAACTGGGGTAATGTATCTATACACCAATTAGGGAGGTAAAAAGGCAGACACTAAGAGACCAAGGCAGAGATGGACAAGGGTAGACATTATCTAAAGCTTTCACTAATACCTAAACTTAAAAGGACCAGTTAACATGAGAACATCACAGTTGTGAAGCCTGTATGTTTTTTTCATTTATATATATATATATATATGTTAAAGTAAGCCTAAATATATATGTAAATATACTTTTTTCCTTAACTAGTAATAAACTATGTATTTTAAATTCTATAATATAAGCATATTTCTTCTCAATTGCTTTATGGAACAAGTACAGAATCCAGAAACAGACACAGTTCTGACCTTATTAACTGAGTGACTGGGACCATTTATTGTACCTTTCTGAGTCTTAGTTTCCTTATCTGTAAAAATAGCTATAAATATAATCACCTTGTAGGATTGTTGAGAGCATTATAGATAATTTACAAAAAGTGCTTGGCCCACAGAGCTGCTTTGTGAATGTGGCTATTACTAATAGCTATTATAACATTCTGGGTTTTAAAAACAATAACTCACCAAGTATCACTCTGATGTTCTAACTGGATATACCAGCTAAACTGGTGTCCAAGTAGAAACCATTCAATTTTGGGTGTTCCATCCTTTCTATATCTTGAATAACTTCTTGAGGACTAGGCTGCTTACTAATTTCTGCCTTCACTGGCTCTGCTCCTTTAAAGGCATGTTCACCTCCACCTGATATTTAGTCTTACCAGGTTCCTGACATCTCATAGCTATTGCTTTTGCCTTTGTACCTACAGGAGGCAATATTTTACCAGATTCAAACCAGAGCCATTGGAGTATGGGATTAATTTTACTACTTTGTATGCTTAGGGAGAGTCCTGGCTTCTCATATGTCTCATAAAGCCATAGTCTTCTGCTCATTCCTCTGTGTTATCCCAGGCCATTTGACTTGATTTTTCCCTTAGTTAACTGTTCAGAATTCAGGCTCCCCAGTGGAACAGGAGCACTGAACCAAATCCATGTGAATGAGATCCTAACAGCCTGCTCTTGAGGGGCTGAATCTTTTTCCCATAAACCAAAGGCTTTGTTATGCTTCTACTCCTAAAATCCCAAACTGCTGCCTCTCCTGGCTTCATATTTTCTACTGTATACCTCTGCCCACTGGAATGAGCCAAATTTCAATGCGGTCTGAACTGGTGGTGAATTTGCCATTTGAATACTAGCTTGCTACCCTGTAACCCAGTCCTATAACTGGATCAGTTCCTCCTTCTGTTCCATCTTAAATTCAACTCTCAGTATACCCCATGGCCCAGCTTATACAAGCATCAGCTGCTAAATGCACCCCAGTATTGTATCTTTTTAAAAATTCACATAAATTACATTCCATATAATACCTTGTAAAACTACCTGTATTACATGTATGCTTCTTTTAAAATCTAATTATCTAATTCTGTGACATTCATTCTAGTTTGTTACTGAATTTCAGATTCCATTTTGTTTTAGAGCCCTAGGAAAATTGCTCAAGTTTCTTTAATTAGTATCATTTTGGTTGTCAAATTTTCAAGATGAAGACATTGTGTTTCAGCATTATTTAAAGCTAGGGCATTAAAATTAGCTGGGGATTTTTCAAGAATTACTCATTATGACCCAATTTTAAAGGTATTTTAAATGTAACATTTAAAAAGAATTATTAATGTCTGTACTCTATCTCTTTCGGCTACAATATCTCAAAGTTATATAAAAAGTTAATTGCTAGCCGAAGGTTTCACTTTTCACTGTGTAAAATATAATGTCAACTCAATTGTCTATATTGGGAAAAGCAGAGGTTGAGTAATTCAAAAGTAATTTATATTTGTCTTTGGGATGCTTTTGCCCTTAAATTTGAATATCAGTAAGTCTAACATCTAGGGAATTCTTGTCAAAATAAGGAAGCTATATTATGAAGATTTCAAATCAAGAAGCTGGTGAGTTCAATTATTCTACTTTTTTTTCTTTTTCTCTTTTGTTTTTTTTTGTTTTGAGTTGCTCTTCTAGGTTGAAAGAAGCAAGTTAAGCTCAGTGTAATTCCTCTTTGGTAGATTAGAATATTGAACGTAGATGTTAATCCATAGGTCTAGGAAGAATTCCATAGAAGATTAGAAGCTGTTGAAATAAGAATTTTTTGATCCCTGTTGGGTTATGTGATTAAGCTAAAACAACAACAACAAAAGAAATACAACAAACAAAAGAGGAAGATAGATTATATCATAGAAAAAATGTTTAGAAAAAATACTGTAGAAATTATATAAAGAGAACAGGAAATGGCAACTGGCCAAGCATTATGCTGACTTGGAATGTACCTACCAAGTGCTGCATATTGCATGTCATGGGGTAGAGGCAAAATTGAGAAGGAAATGAAATAATAAGCTAATGAAGTAAAAACTAATATCTTAAAAAATAGGGCATCTCTTATGTCCTGGTAAGATATACAAATATATGATATATAAAAACAAATGCTTTTTTGTGTCATTTTGAATAAATTTTTACCATAAGCATCTTTTATCTATTACCCAACAACAAACTTGAAAATATATGCCTTGAAATTGAAAATCTATAGAATTTGACAATAACAGCAAATATTCTTCTAACAATAAGTACCTCACACTCTACCCAGGTGGCTTAGTTTTCTACAAAATTTCTTTTGGTTTTTTCTCCACTCTGTTGCCCAGGCTAGAGTGCAGTGGCGCGATCTCAGCTCACTGCAACCTCTGCCTCCCTGGTTCAAGCAATTCTCCTGCCTCAGTCTCCTGAATAGCTGGGATTACACATGTGAGCCACCACGCCCGGCTAAGTTTTGTAGTTTTAGTAGAGACAGAGTTTTACCATGTTGGCCAGAATGGTCTCAAATGCCTGACATCAGGCAATCCACCCGCCTTGGCCTCCCGCAGTGCTGGGATACAAGGCGTGAGCCACCGTGCCTGGCCACTACAAAATTTCTAAATTAAAAGACAGCATTTGGTAATGTCTTACCTTCTCCAACTAGACTGTACCTGTCCTGAGGCCAACTACTGTGCCGTAGTTCTTTATGTCTATCACAGACTCTAGGGAAACATTTTGCACATAGTAGGCATTTTTAAAAAAATGAATGAAAGCACGAATACTGAATGTATGCTTATCGCCGGTTAGGTCTGGATGTTCCAAATAACAAGAACATGCAATCTGATTGGCTCAGCTATTTTAATACCCCACCAAGTTGCTTCTGCCTTATTGATTATGTGATCTGCATGGAACGATTATGGCTATTGTAATTTATTTTATTTATACTACATCTCCTTTACAAAAAAGTATTTGAGACGGTACCACCCTGTTTTCATTCTGAATCTCTAGACCACTTCTATCAACAAAAGTTTCTTGATATTAACAAGGAAAATAATATTTGAGCAGTATCAGGTACCTTTAGCCACTTCTACAATTTTTCTTCAAATAAATCTCTCCCTTTAAAAAGTCTCTTTTTGACCTCTCCTTTTTTTATTCTTAATAGAAATATACTTTGATTAGTTAGAAATCTAAATTGTATACTAGCTTTTAAATAGCTTAGTATTCAGGTTTCTTTGATATGAACTTATGTAGGAAGTATAGACTCATAGTTTGTTTATTTTTATTTAAAGCTCATAAACCATTTTATTTTTTCTTTATAATTCTCTGTTCTTCCAAAGTAACTACACTGGGCCCATATTATATAATAGAAAAATAAGTTACTATAATTTTTTTACCCTGCCGTTTCCTCAAGCTGCCTCATCTGTCCATCCCTTTATTGCTGAACTTGAAGAAGGAGCCCATACACATTACTTTCACTTTTTCAATGTTCACTCATTCTTTAATCCTACCAACTCTGGTTTACCTCTCTAATGAAACTGCTTTTCAAAGGCCACTGTTGTCCAATCATAAGATTAGGCTCTCTCTTAGGCTTTATCTTTCTCAATCTTGTTTGAAAAAGTACTTAACACAGTGTCCAATAAACAATCAATTATTAATATATTTTAGTTCTGTTCCTACAAGAATTGCTTACCGTTGTTGATTACATCATTACATTTTTTATCTGAATAAATTATTGCATCACAATTAAAAGTTAAGTAGGAAGATGACCAAATAGAATGTTCCAGCAATTGTTCCTCCCAAACCCCCTCAAGGAATGCCATATTGAGCAACTATCCATCCAAAAAACACCTTCATAAGAGCCAAAAATCGGGTGAGTGATCATAGTACCTAGTTTTAATTTTTTTCTTTTCTTTTTTTTTTTTGAGATGGAGTCTCGCTCTGTCGCCCAGGCTGGAGTGCAGTGGCGCCATCTCGGCTCACTGCAAGCTCCGCCTCCCGGGTTCACGCCATTCTCCTGCCTCAGCCTCCCGAGTAGCTGGGACTACAGGCGCCCGCCACCGCGCCCGGCTAGTTTTTTTGTTTTTTTTTTTTTTTAGTAGAGACGGGGTTTCACCGTGTTAGCCAGGATGGTCTCGATCTCCTGACCTCGTGATCCACCTGTCTCGGCCTCCCAAAGTGCTGGGATTACAGGCTTGAGCCACCGCGCCCGGCCCCTACTTTTAATATTGTATCAACGAAAGAAGTACTGAAGAGAGAAGGAAAGAGAGTCTGTAACTGCTGACACCACTCCTCCACCATGCCCCAGCAGTAGCAATGGCCCTGTGCCACAGAAATAGAATTTGTGCGCTTGCAGAATGGAGAACACAGTGATTGTAGAACTTTGCATTGGAACTCAGTACTGCCCTGTCGCAGAAGAAGCAACACAGTGCAGAATGTAGCCAGTGGTCAGAACCTGAGTTCTGGCTAGCTCTCCTACCATTGGCGAAAACACTCAGGGTCCCTAAATAACCACGAAAAGCAGTCTAGGCCACAAGGACTGGAATTCCTGGTCAAATCCTGGTGCTGTTCTAGGCTCAGAGCCAGTGGACTTGGGGTACACATGACCTAGCAAGATACCAGCTGGGGTGGCCAAGGGAGTGCTTGTGTCACCTCTCCTCTAAACCCAGGTAGCTCAACTCGAAGCTCCAGGAGATACCCCTTACTTCCATTTGAGGAGAAGAGAGAGAAGAGTAAAGAGGACTTTGTCTTACCACTTGGATACCAGTTAAACCACAGTACAATGGGGTACTGGGCAGTGTCATGAGGCCCCCATTCCAGGCCCTTACTCCAAAATGACATTTCTAGACACACCCTGAGCCAGAAGAGAACCTGCTGCCTTGAAGGAAAGGACGCAGTTCTGGCAGGATTAATCACCTGTTGACTAAAGAGACCCTGGGCCCTGAATAATCAGTGGTAGCCAGGCATACTCACCAGGAGCCTTGAGTGAGACACAGTATCATGTTGGCTTTCAGTGGCCATGAGGAGAGACTCTGCTTTTGGAAAGGAGAGAAAAGAGTAAAGGAGACTTTGTCTTTCAGCTTAAATATTGACTTGGCGACAAGGAGGTACAGCACCAAGGGGGTTCCTGGGGTCCCTAGTTCCAGTCCTTCACTCCTGGATGGCATTTTTTGACCCACCCTGGACCAGAAGGGAGCCTACTTCCCTGAAGGTAGAGATCTAGGACTGGCAGCATTCACCACAAGTTGAAGAGCCCTTGGGCCTTGATCATTGGCAGTAGCCAGGCAGTACTTACTATGGGCCCTGGGGTGATGATGGCCATGAGGAGAGACTCCTTCTACTTGAGGGAAGGAAAGGAAAGAGTGAGAAGGACATTGTTTTGTGGCTTGGGTGCCAGTTCAGACACACCAAATAGGTTCATAAGGATAATGAACCTACAATGGAATACCAAATAGGTTCATAAGGTTCATGACTCCAGGCCCTGGCTCCTATATGACATTTCTGGACCCACCCTGGGCTCACGTGGAGCTTGTTGCCCTGAAGTTGCCATGCATGACTGGATTTGCCTTCTAGACAGAAGCCTGGCTGGATTTGTCATTTGCTGATTGTAGAGCCCTTAGACCTCGAGGGAACATAAACAGAAGCCAGGCAGTGGTTGCTGTGGGCTCTGTGTGAGACCCAGTTTTGTGCTGGCTTTGGGTCTCACCCAGCAGAGTCCCAGGGGTGGCCACAGGGGTGCTTGTGTCATCCCTCCTCCAGCTCCAAGCAGCTCAGCATAGAGAGAGAGAGAGAGAGAGAGAGAGAGAAAGGGGGAGAGAGAGAGAGAGAGAGAGAGAGACTTCATTTGTTTGGGGAAAAGTAAAGCAAAAGTCTCTACCTGGCCCTAGTGAAGCTATAGCTGCAGCGACCAAATACTTAGATCACAAAACTCAATTCCCTTTGAATACTTGGAAAGTTTTCCTAAGAAGAACAGGTACAAACAAGCCTAGGCTGTGAAGACTACAGCAAATAACTCTTCAGTGCCCAGACACTGAAGAATATCCACAAGCATCAAGACCATTCAGGAAAATGTGACCTTACCAAATGAATTAAATAAAGCACCTGGTTGACAAATCACACACAGAGTGAAAAGAATATGTGACCTTACAGACAGAGAATTCAAAATAGCTTTTTTGAGAAAGCTCAGTGAAATTTAAGATAACACAGAGAAGGAATTCAGAATTCCATCAGGTTAATTTAATGAAGAGATTTAATAATGAAAAAGAAGCAGAAATTCTAGAGCTGAAAAATGCAATGGGTATATTAAAGAAAGTGTTAGTCTCTCCACAGCAGAATTGGAGAAGCAGAAGAATTAGTGAGCTTGAAGACAGGCTAGAAGACAAAAGAAAAATGAATGAAGCATGCCTACAAGATCTAGAAAATAGGCTCGAAAGGGCAAATATAAGAGCTATTGCCCTTGAAGAATAACAGAAAAATTTCCAGACTCAGAGAAAGATATCAATATTCAAGTATAAGAAGGTTATACAATATTAAGCAGATGTAACCCAAAGAAGACTACCAAAAGGCGTTTAATAATCAAACTCCCAATGGTCAAGGATAAAGAAAGGATGCTAAAAGCAGCAAGAGAAAAAAATAACGTAAAAAAGAGCTTCAATACATCTGGCAGCAGACTTCTCATTCTAAACCTTATAGACCAGGAGAGAGTGGAATGACATTAAAGTGCTGAAGGAAAAAAAAATTTAAAAAACAACTTTTACCCTAGAATACTATATCCAGTAAAAGTATCCTTCAAACATTAAGGAGAAATAAAGACTTTCCTAGACAAAAACTGAGGAACTTCATCAACACCAGACTTGTCCTACAAGAAATGCTAAAGGAAGTTCTTCAATCTGAAAGAAAAGGACATTAGTGAGCAATAAGAAATTATCTAAAGGTAGAAAACTCACTGGTAACTGTAAGTACACAGACAAACACAGCATATTGTAACATTGTAATTATGTGCAAAGCACTCATATCTTGAGTAGAAAGACTAAAAGAAGAACCAATCAAAACGAATAATTACAACTTTAAAAGACATAGTATAATAAAATAGAAATAGAAGTTAAAAAGCAGGGGGATAAAATTGTAGAGTTTTTATTAGTTTTCTATTTGCTTATTTGTTAGTTACTTTGCTTTTGCTATCAGTGTTAAGTTTTCATTAGTTTAAAATCATGGGTTATAAGATGTTATTTCCAAGTCCCGAGGTAACCTCAGAAAACCTCCAACAGTCTGGGCACAGTGGCTCATGCCTGTAATCCCACCACTTTGTGAGGCCAAAACAGGAGGATTGCTTGGGTCCAGGAGTTCAAGACCAGCCTGGGCAACAGAGCAAGACACTTTCTACACACACATACACACACACACACACACACAGACACACACACACACGCGCGAACATAAAATAGCTATGTGTGCTGGCATGCACCTGTGATCCCAGCTACTCAAGAAGCTGAGGTGGGAGGATCAGTTGAGCCCAGGAGATCAAGGCTGTAGTGAGCCATGATTGCACCACTGCGGTCCAGTTTTGATAACAGAGCCAGACCCTGTCTCAAAAGCAAAATAAAACAAAATAAACCTACAAAAGATACACAAAAAATAAAAAGCAAGAAAGTAAAACATACTGCTAGAAAAAAAAATCACTTTCACAAAATAAAAGAAAGAAAAGAAGGAAGGAAACGAAGACTACAAAACAACCAGAAAACAAGTAACAAAAATGGCAGGAGTAAGTTCTTACTTATCAATAACAACATTTAATGTAGATGGACTAAAGTCTTTAATCAAAAGACACGGAGTGGCTGAATGGATTAAAAAAGAAGACCCAATAATTGGTTGCCTATTCCAAGAAACACACTTCACCTATAAAGACACACATAGAATGAAAATACAGGGATAGAAAAAGATGTTTCATGTAAATGGAAACCAAGAAAGAGTAGGAGTCACTATACTTACATCAGACAAAATCTATTTCAGGCCAAAAACTATAAAAAGGGATGAAAGTCATTGTATAATTATAAAGGGGTCATTTCAACAACAGGATGAAACAATTGTTAACAGGTACACACCTAAAACTTGAGCATCCAGATATAGAAAGCAAATATTATTAGAGCTAAAGAGAGCGATAGACCCCAATACAATAATAGTTGGGGACTTCAACACCACTTACAGCATTGGACAGATCACCCAGGTAGAAAATCAGCAAAGAAACATTGGACTTTATCTGTACTATAGACCAAATACACCTAATGAAAGTTTATAGAACACTTAATCCATAGCTACAGAATATACATTCTTCTCCTCAGCATACAGATCGTTCTCAAGGGTAGACCATATGTTAGGCCACAAAACACGTCTTTAAAAATTCAGAAAAATTGAAGTAATGTTAAGTATCTGACCACAATAGAATACAACTAGAAATTAGTAATAAGAAATTTGGAAATGATACCGATACATGGAAATTATATAGTGTGCTCCTGAATAACCAACAGATCAATGAAGAAATTAAGAGAGAAACTTAAAAATTTCTTGAAACAAATGAAAATGGAAACACACCATATCAAAACCTATGAGATACAGCAAAATAAGTACTAAGACCAAAATTTATAGCTATGAGTACCTACATCAAAATAGAAGAAATATTTCAAAAACACCGCAGTGATGCATCATAAAGAACTAGAAAAGCAAAAGTGAACAAAACACAATATGAGTCGCAGAAATACATGAAATGGAAATGAAAAGGACAACACAAAAGATCAGTGAAAGGAAAAGTTGATTTTTTGAAAAGAAAATTTATGAAACTTTATCAAGAATAAGAAAAGTGAGAAGACCCAAATAAAATCACAGATGAAAAAGGAAACATTTCAACCAATACCACAGAAATTCAAAGGATCATTAGAGACTATCATGAGCAAGTATATGCCAATAAATTGGAAAACCTAGAAGAAATGAATAACTTTCTATTCACATACAACCTACTAAGATTGAACTATGAAGAAATCCAAAACATGAACAAACCAGTAACAAGTCATGAGATCAAAGCTGTAATAAAAAGTTTCCCAGCAAAGAAAAGCATGGGATTTTATGGCTTTAGTGTTGAATTCTAGCAAACACTTAAAGAACTAATACCAATTTTACTCAAACTATTCTAGAAAATAGAAGGAGAGAGAATACTTCCAAACCCGTTCTACGAGGCCAGCATTACTCTGGAGTGCAGTGGTGCAATCATTATGAAAACAAGGATATTTTGACTTCTTCCTTTCCAATTTGGATGCCCTTTATTTCTTTCTCTTGTCTGTTTGCTCTAGCTAGGACTTCCAGTACTGTGCTGAATAACAGTGGTCAAAGTGGACATCCTTGTCTTGTTCCAGATCTTGGAGGAAAGGCTTTCAGTCCCCATTCAGTATGATACTAGCTATGGGTCTGTCATATAAGGTTTTTATTTTGTTGAGGTAGCTTCCTTTTGTATCCAGTTTTGTGAGGGTTTTTATGAAATGATGTTGAATTTTATCAAATTTTTTTCAGCATGTATTAAGATGATAATATGGTTTTTGTCCTTCATTCTGTTGCTGTGATGTATCACATTGATTGATCTGTGTGTGTAGAACCATCCTTGCCTTCATGGGATAAATCCCACTTTATCCCATGATGGTCATAGTCATGATGAATGATCTTTTTAATGTGTCATTTAGTTTAGTTTTCTAGTATTTTGTTGACAATTTTCCCATCAATTTTCATCAGAGATATGGACCTGTAATTTTCTTTCTTTGATGTGTCTTTGTCTGGTTTTGGTTTCACTCTGTCGCTCAGGCTAGAGTGTGGTCGTGCAATTATGGCTGACTGCATCCTCATCCTCCTGGGCTCAAACCATCCTCCCGCCTCAGCCTCCTGAGTAGCTGAGACCACAGGCATACACCACCATGCCTGGTTAATTTTTTTTTTTTTTTTTTTTTGTAGAAATGGAGTATTGCCATGTTGCCCAGGTTGGTCTGGAACTCCTGTGGCTCAAGCAAATCAGTAGCATATCTATATGCCAACAGTTAACAATCTGAAAAAGAAATCGAGAATGTAACCCCATTTACATTAGCTACAAATACAATTAAATACCTAGGAATAGACTAAAGTAGTAAAAGATCTCTACAATAAAAACTATAAAATACTGATGCAAGAAATTGAGAAGACACAAAACATGGAAAAATATTCTATGTTCATAGATTGGAAGAGTCAATATTGTTTAAATGTCCACATTATCCAAAACAATCTACAGATTCATTGCAATTCCTATGAAAACACCACTGGCATTCTTCACATAAATAGAAAAAAAGATCCTAAAATTTATATGGAACCACAGAAGACCCAGAATAGCCAAGGCCACCTTGAGCAAAATGAACAAAATTGGAGGAATCTCATTACCAGACTTCAAATTATATTATAGAGCTATTGTAATCAAAGCAGCATGGTACCTGCAAACAGACAAATAGACCAAAGGAACAGAATAGAGAACCCAGAAATAAATTTATAAATCTATAGTGAACTCATTTTTGACAAAAATGCCAAGAACATACACGGGGGAAAAGATAGTCTTTTCAATAAAAGGTGCTGGGAAAACTGAGTATCTATGTGCAGAAGAAAGAAATTAAACCCTTGTCAGATGAGTTCATGTCCTTTGTAGGGACATGGATGAAGCTGGAAACCATCATTCTCAGCAAACTATCACAAGGACAAAAAACCAAATACCACATGTTCTCACTCATAGGTGGGAATTGAACAATGAGAACACTTGGACACAGGAAGGGGAACATCACACACCGGGGCCTGTTGTGGGGTGTGGGGAGCGGGGAGGGATAGCATTAGGAGATATACCTAATGTAAATGATGAGTTAATGGGTACAGCACACCAACATGGCACATGTATACATATGAACAAACCTGCATGTTGTACACATGTACCCTAGAACTTAAAAGTATAATAAAAACATTTTTTTAAAGAAAGCACACAAAATAACAGTAAAAGTAAATAAATAAATAAATAAATTGCTAATGACAGAACCTGGGTAGTGGGTATATAGGTCTTCATTGTAAAATTCTTCATTGTAAAATTCTTTCAGCTTTATGTATACTTTTAAATTTCCATAATAAAATGTTGAAAAATGAAGAAAAAAACAAAAGATATTAGACCCTTATCTCTCGCCATACCCAAAAACCAAATCAAAATGGATTAAACACTTAAGCCTAAGACCTCAAAATATAAAACTATTACTAGAAAAGATTGGGAAAGCGCTCCAGGACATTGGACTGGGCAATGATTTCTTGAGTAATACCCCATGAGCACAGGCAGTCAAAGCAAAAATGGACAAATGGGATCACATCAAGTTAAAAAGCTTCTTGTAGCAAAGTAAGGAATCAACAAAGTGAAGAGACAACTCACAGAATGGTAGAAAATATTCACAAACTATCTATCTGACAAGGGATTACTAACCAGAACATGTAAGAAGCTCAAATAAGTCAAAGAGAAAAAATGTAATAATCTGATTTAAAAATGGGCAAAAGATGTCAACAGGCTTTTCTCAAGAGAATACATACAAATTGCAAACAGACATATAAAAAGATGCTCAATAGAAATGCAAATCAAAACTACAATGAGGTAACACCAGTTAAGATGGCTTTTATGCAAAAGCCAGGCAATAACAAATGCTGGTGAGGATGCAGAGAAAAGGTAACCCTTGTACACTGTTGGTGGAAATGTAAATTAGTACAGCCACTATGCAGAACAGTATGGAGGTTTCTCAGAAAACTAGAAATAAAACTACCAGCAATGCCACTGCTAGGCTGATAGGTACATAGCCCAAAACAAACAAACAAACAAACAAAAAACCCCAAAAAACCAGAAATCAGTATATCAAAGAGATATCTGCACTTCCATGTGCATCGCAGTACTATTCACAAAGCCATGATTTGGAAGAAACCTAAGTGTCCATCAATAAATGAACAGATAAAGAAAATGTGGTATCTATACACAGTAGAGTACTATTCAGCCATAAAAATGAACAAGATTCTGTCATTTGCAACAACATGGATGGAAATGAGGGTCATTATATTAAGTGAAATAAGCCAGGCACAGAAAGACAAACTTTGCATGTTATCACTCATTTGTGGGAGCTAAATTTAAAACAATTGAACAAATGGATATGGAGAGTAGAATAATGGTTACCAGAGGCTGGGAAGGGGTTTAGAGTTGGGGGAAGTGGGGATATTTAACGGATACAAAAATATGGTTAGACTAACATCTAGTATTTTATAGTACAACAAGGTGATTACAGTCAACAATAATTTATTGTACATTTAAAAAATAACTAAAAGACTATAATTGGAATGTTTGTAACATAAAGAAAGGATAAATGCTTGAGGTGATAGATACTCCATTTACTCTGATGTGATTATTATGCATTGCATGCTTGTATCAAAATATCTCATGTACCCCATAAATATATACTCCTACTATGTACCCATGAAACATTAAAAATTAAAAGAAACTTATACCAGCCATTAATACAGTTATATTTAGTTTACCCGTTGCTAATATGCCCAATAAATTTCAACAGTCTTTTTTCACTCTTATCCAGGGTAGTTTAAAATCTCAACTCTCTTTGTTCTTCCTGGCTGTGCTCAGTAACATAAGTATTTATCTAAAATACAGCTTCCTGGGAGGAAAATGACTAAATATCTGTGAGTACCAGCAGTAGGACACCTGCCCTAGCTTTCTAAGAAATCAAGTTGGCAGCCTAATGAAACTCAGAAAGAGGGATATAAGAAGCTGTTAACTGAATTAAGGTGCCTCAGATCACAGGCCACTGGTCTCTTGTCTCAACATTTATCCTCTATCCTTTCCCCAAGCTTATTGTCTAAACAGCCTCTAACAAGAGCCTGCATCTGTTCCCCAATTTTGGATTCCCCATGCTTTACTGCAGCTCCTCTCCCTAGCCCACCAATCTGGACAGCTGTTTCCAATTTCCCTCACTGGCTATCCCCAGGTGGTACCACCTGGCCACTGCCAGGACGGAAGAGATAAAAGGTTTGTAAAACTCTGGGCAGGAAATAGCCTCAGCTCTGTGATTTGAATTGAGGTTGATGGGAATAAAACCAACTTACATTTATTAAATGTCCAATGTTTGCCAGGCATTTAAAATATAACAGCTTTGTTGACATAAATTACATACCATAAAATTCACCCTTTTAAATCATACAGTGCAGTGGTTTTTAGTGTATTTGCAGGGTTGTGCAATCACCAAGGTCTAATTTTAGGACATTTTAATCACCCCCAAAAGAAACCTCATACTCATTAACATATACTCGTAATTCTCCCCTGCCCCCAGTCTCTGAGTCTCTGGAAACCAGTAATCTACTTTCTGTCTTTATGGATTTGCCTATTCTGGACATTTCACAGAAATGGAATTATATATAGCCTTTTGTGTCTGGCGTCTTTAACTTAGTCTAATATTTCCAAGTTCATCCGTGTTGTAGTTTGGATCAGTACACTTATTTTTATAGCCTAGTAATATTTCGTTGACTGGTTATATCATATTTTGTTTATCCATTCATTAGTTGATGGACAATTGAGTTGTCTCTACCTTTTAGCTATTATGAATAATGCTACTGTGAACATCTGTGCAAGTTTGTCCATGGACATATTTTCAGTTTTCATCAGTATATATCTAGGAGTGAAAACGATGGGTCTTTAGGTAACCACATTTAACTCTTGAGGAACTGCCAAACTGTTTTCCAAAGCAGCTGCAGTATTTTACATTTTACCAGCAGTGTATAGGGTTCCAATTTCTGCACATCCTTGCCAATACTTGTTATTTCCATCTTTTTATTATAGTCATCCTATTGGGTGTGAAATGGTATCTCATTGTCATTCAGCTTGCATTTGCTGATGACTAATGGTGTTGAGCATCTTTTCATATGCTTATTGACTATTTGTCTTCTTTGGAGAAATGTCTATTCAAATCCTTTGCCCATTCTTTAATTGAATTATTGGTGTTTTGTTGAGTTGTAAGAGTGCTTTATTCTGGATATTAGATCTTTATTAGATATATGATTTGCAAATGTTTTTCTCATTCTGTGGGTTGTCTTTTCACTTTCTTGATGATGTCCTTCGAAACACAAAAGCTTTTAATTTTGATAATGTCCAGTTTATTTTTTTCTTCTGTTGCATGTGTTTTTGGTATCATATCTAAGAAACCATTCCTGATCCAAGGAATTTTTTACTCCTGTTTTCTTCTAATAGTTTTATGGTTTTAGCTCTTACATTTAGGCCTATGATTCATTTTGAATTAATTTTTGTATAGTGTATGAGGAAAGGGTCCAACTTTATTTTTTGTGTAAGGGCATCCAGTGGTCCCAGGATGATTCATTGAAATGATTACCTTTGCCATTGAATTATTTTATACCATTGCTGAAAATCAATTGACCATAAGTAGAAGGACTTCTTTTCCTATATTCCCAGTTCTTTACCATTGATTTATATATTTAATCTTATGCCAGTACTGCACTGTCATTAGTGTGGCTTTGTAGTAAGTTTCGAAATCAGAAACTGTGAGTCCTTCAACTTTGTCCTTTTTCAAGATTATTTTGATTATTCTGGATTCCTTGTATTGCCATATGAATTTTATGATAAGCTTGTCAATCTACGTAAAACATGCCAGCTGGAATTCTGACAGAAATTGTTTTGAATCTGCAGATCATTTGGGGGA
This sequence comes from Papio anubis, assembly GCF_008728515.1. Taxonomy (NCBI): domain Eukaryota; kingdom Metazoa; phylum Chordata; class Mammalia; order Primates; family Cercopithecidae; genus Papio; species Papio anubis. Next base: position 15,739 of record NW_022162143.1, on the reverse strand, counting down.
GTGTTACCATCTTAACAACATTAGGACTTTCACTATCAAGTTTGATACTAGCTGTAGGGTTTTTATGGATGGTTTTTCATTAGGTTGAGGAAATTCCCTTCTATTCCTAATTTGCTGAAGTTTTTTTTATTAAGAAAGGTTGTTGGAATTTGTCCATTTTTTCTGTGTTTATCGAGATGATTCTGTGTTTTTTCTTAAATTCTATTGGTATTATATTAGTTGATTTTCAGATGCTTACCTGACTTTGCATTCTTAGAATAAATCCCAGTTTGTCATGGTGTCAAACACTGGATATTTTATATGGCCAGATGTGGTTTTGCTAATATTTTGTTGATGGTTGTAACATCCACATTCATAAGGAATACTGGTCTGCAGATTTTTTTCTCTTGTGAAATCTTTGGTTTTGGTATGGTGGTAATGAATGAATTGGGAAGTATTCTCTCCTTTTCTATTTTTTAATGGAAAAGCTTGAGAAACATTGGTGTTAATTCTTTAAAAGTTGAGTGGAATTTATTGGTAAAGCATCTGGGCTTGGGATTTTTGTGGGAAGTTTTTAATTATTATTACAAACTCAATATCTTGTTATGAATCTATTCAGATTTTCTCTTTATTTTCAAGTCAAATTGACTAGTTTGTCTTTCTAGGAATATTCTCATTTCATCTAAGCTACTGAGTTCATTGGCAAACAATTATTCATTCCCTTATAGTCCTTTTAGTTTCTGTAAGGTAAGCAGATATCCGCCCCCTTCTTTATTCTTTATGTTAGCAATTTAAGTCTTCCCCTCTTTTTTCCTTTTCAGTCTAGCTAAAGGTTTGTCAGTTTTGTGAATCATATCAGAGAACTAATGTTTAGCATTGTTGATTTTCTCTATTGTTTTTCTATTTTCTGTTTTATTTATTTCTACTCTAATCTTTATTATTTTTCTCCTTCTACTTGCTTTGAATTTAGTTTACTACCCTTTTTCTAGTTTATCAAGGCAGACATTTAGGCTTTCTATTTGAGATGTTTTTTAAAATATAGGCCTTTATAGCTAGACATTTCTAAGTATAGCTTAATTGTGTTCCATATATTGTACTTCCATTTTCATTCATCTCAAGGTATTTCCTAATTTCCCTTGTGATTTCATCTTTGACCAATTGATTATTTTGGATTATGTCATTCAATTTACACATATCTGAGAATTTTCCAAATTTCTTTCTCATATTGATTTTTAATTTTATTACATTTTTGTTGGAGGACACATTTATTGAGGCTTGTTTATGGTCTAACATATGATCTTTTCTGGAGAATATATCGTGTGCACTTGAGAAGAATGTGTATATCACTGTTTGAAGTAGAGTGTTCATAGATGTCTATTAGGTCTACTTGGTTTATAGCATTTTTCAAATCTTCTGCTTTCTTGTTGATAGTCTATTTGTTCTATCCATCATTGAAAGTGGGCTATTGAAATCTCTATTATTGTTGAATTGTCTTATTTCTCTTTCAATTCTCTCAAGTTTTACTTCATGTATTTTGGAGCTCTGTTGTTAGGTGCACATATATTTGTAATTGTTTTGTGTTTGTTGAATTGACCCTTTTATTTATGTTCCTAATGCATTGATCCTTTTATTATTAAAAAAGTCCTTCGTTGTCTCTGTTAACACTTTTTGCTTTAAAGCTTATTTCATCTGATATAAATATAGCTGCTCCTATTCTTTTTTGTTTACTGTTTGCATGCTATATGTTTTATCATCTTTTTCTTTCAACCTATTTGCACATTTGAATCTAAAGTGCATCATATTATAGGAAGCATATAGTTGGATCATGTTTTTATTTATTCTACAGTTCTTGGCCTTTTGATTAGAGTCTTTTGTCCACTAAATTTGATTAGTGTTTAGCTTACATTTAATACAATTACTGATTAGGTAGGATTTACGTCTGCTATTTTCAGTTTGTTTTCTGTATGTCTGTCGTCTTTTTTGTTTCTTTATTCCTTTATTACTTCCTTCTTTTGTGTTAAATAAATATTATCTAGCATATAATTTTAATTTTCTTGTTGTTTCTTTTACTTTTTTTTTGAGAAATACTCAGTGGTTTTCTTGGAGATTGCAATTAACATCTTAACTTAAGCAATCAAGTTCAGATTAATACCACTGTAATTTTAATAGTATATAAAAATTTGCCCTGATATTGTTCCATTTCTTCCTCCCTCCTTTGTGCTATTATTGTCACACATGTCATTATGTTATAAACCCATTAGTGCAGTTTTATAATTAATAATTTATGCAGTTGTTAAAAGACTACTCAACAAATGAGATTAAAGAACTCTACACTATTACAACCCTAATAACATAACATGCCCAAATCCATACTGTATTAAAGTGTCTCTGTTTGCCTAGGTTTAGAACATAAAAGAAAATTATTTAATTGCTTAAAGCAGTATTTAAAAATCCCACCGGTATTGCTCAGAGAGGAAGTTTCACAAATGAAATTTTAAAAATTTATATCATCAATCTGTATTACCCTATTATCACTATAAATTTGAGAATTTCTTAGGTCATAAGGCAGGACCAACCCCTTTGTATTGGCCACAGTAAACCCTTTCAAAACGTCTTGACCATTTGAATGGCTAAGTTAAAGTTTCTCATTACTAAGACTGTATTACTAAGTGGTTCAGATATCAAACAAAGGGTTTTTAATGATAATGCTTTCCATGATACACAAGCAGAAGACACTTACCAACTGTGTCAACAAAACAAGAAATATAGCTACGTAAGACAAATCACAGATCATAGTGGGCATTTCAACCACTTCTGATGCTCTGATTGCAGATTTCAGAACACAGAGAACAAAGCATGCAAAAATGTCAATCACACATTCTTCTTTCCATAATAAAAAGGTACCCTTTCAAGATTTTCATGTTTGCTTTTGCTGTTCCTCAGGTTTGAATGTTTATTTCAGTTTTAATGTTGAAACTTCAGTTTTTCCTGTTAATTTATTTCTCATCCTCAAAATCAAATTGTCTGGGCCCAGCAGAAACTTAGGGAAATGGTAGCACCAAATGAGAGAGTCAGCAGGTGAGAGCACAGTCAAAATTGGTCCTAAGATCAATTCCCAGGATAAGGAGGCAGAAGCCCAGTTTGTATGAGTCAGTGTTATGGCCACGAAAATATTATTGTGAATCATATCTTTCAGGTGGGGAGAAGTTGGAAGACAAGTATTAAAGTCAGTGGTCAGAAGACTGGAGGATGGGTAGGTTCAATTCAAAGCATAGGTTTGTTGAATATAAGGTAGGTGGTCCACGTCAAAACATGGTGTATAATGTGGAGCCAGGATCACCTATTTAAGGAAGTATATCAGGATGAAGAGAGACAAAACTCTTTCTGCTATGTCCTCTCTAAAACCTGTGTCATATTCTTGTAATTAACTACTGTCCCCTGAGCCTTGTACCTGATGCTACAGCTACAGGTTCAGGACCCTCATAGGCATTTTTATTGCAACACCTTTTTAACTATCATTTTATTTTGTCTAGGATTAGGTAGTATTTAGGTGCTCACTTCCGCTGCAATGGAGTTATTCTCTAGAAAGCAATCAGAGTGTATTCTCTGCTGAAGTGTAAGCTTCTTTAGGGCAATAATTTTTGTTATACCTCTATATTAGTCAGCTCCAGCTACCATAATAAAATACAATAGACTTAGTAGCTTAGACAACAAAAATTTATTTTCTCACAGTTCTGGAGGTTGGAAAGTCTCAGATCAAGGTTCTAGTCAATTTAGTTTCTGGTAAGGGCTCCCTTCCTGGCTTGCAGAGGGCTTCCTTTTTACTATGTCCTTATGTGACCTTTCTTCTCTGTGTGTGGGGGGAGTGAGAGAGAGAGAGAAGGAGAGAGAGAGAGAGAAGGAGAGAGAGAGAGAGAGAAGGAGAGAGAGAGAGAGAGAGCGCGAGCATGTGCATGAGAGAAATAGGACTCACCCTGGTGTTATTTCTTCTAAGGACACTATTGCTGTCAGATCAGGGTCCAATCCTTATGACCTCATTTAACTTCAGTTACCTATTCCCTCCAGAGCTGTGGAGATAGGGAGAGTAATATGTTGTGTATGCTTGCTGTACATAATTAGGGTGGCCATATGATTTATCATCAGAATGGGTACACTTTGAGAGTAAAAAATGTGCTATGATAATTACACTTTATATCCAGCGTTATCCTGGCAAACCTGGCCATATGGTCATACTAGTCTAATACTAAAGGGTTCCTTTGTTTTCCTTTGCCCCTTTGAACACATATCTCCCTCAGGAATATTGCAAAGAGTGGCTGGAACTAGGAAATAAAGACAGTACAGTTCCACTAATATGCACGAGACAAGGCCTTAGCCATGTTGTGAATCACCAAAGGTTGTTAAAGCCACTTTACAATCGTAGCCTGCCAGATTTGTTAACTTCTGGTTTTGATGCTACAGCTGCAGGTACAGAAGCTAACCTGTGACCTTTCTTGTTATTTTTTATTTCCTACTTATGGGAAACTCAATGCCACTATGTAATTCATGGGTCAGAGTTCCTAGTAGATGTGAATGATTAGTGGCTGTGATATAATCAAACAGTAATACAATAAGGCCACAGTAACTAGGCTGGAAGTTTGACTTTGACATTTAAACCCTCTTGTCCCAGGGCATACTCAAAACTTAGATGTGGCAAACCAAAGAACCAAGGCCAGAGCACAGAACACTCAGGTTAAGAAGCAGCTGGTTTCTGAGGGAGGGATCTGACTCAGAATGCAGGGCTCAAATGGAAAGAGACTGGGAGCTGCAGGAACTGCACAGGCAAATACCATTTTGCAGACATCATGAGAGTAACCTTCAACAATTCAGCAACAGTTACTCAGTGCTTAGAAAGATCTTTGGACTTTGGTAAATCCAAAGAAAATACTGCAATTAGTATTAAGGCCATTATATAAAAAGGTAATTTATGAGGTACAGGAACAGATATTGGGAAGGGAATTAGCAGGAACCTGACAAACTAGGAGGGGAAGAATCTGACCCAAGCCAGGCCAGCATGTAAATTATTCTTCTAACCAGCTCAGCTGAGGTTTTGCCCTGAGAATCTACATCACATTCCCATTAAAGCTTATATTTAGTTTATTAAATGTATCTAAACTTAAGTTAATACTCTTTCAGTCATGTTTAACGAGTTATTTTGCAATTCTCAAGTACTGATTTGAATGACTCCTGCAGACATTAGGACTAGCTAGACCTCAAATAATGGTTAGAATAAAAATACTAGGGTCTAAAAGCAATAGAGATGGAGAAAACATAAGTAGTTGCCAGGGGTTGTGACTGGGTGGGGGAAGGGGTTGACTATAAATTGGCTGCCTGAGGGAGTTTTGGGGAGTGATTGCACTGCTTTATATTTTGATTGTGGGAATAGATTAATGACTCTAGGCATATGTCAGGATTCATAGAAGTATACATCACAAACAGTAAATTTTACTATATGTAAATTTAAAAATAAAGGGAACCATGTCCACTTCCGAGGAAGAGTGTTCCAGTCCAAAGGAGAAGCAAGCAGAAAAGGAGTGGGCATGAGCTTCAGGTTTGTAGATCAGCAAGAATACCAGTGTGGATAGAGAGGAGTAGGGTAGAAGTGAGGAGCGGACAGATTGTGTCAAGTTTGATAGGCCTCAGTAAGAAGTGCATTTTATTTTAGGTGTGGCAGGAGGCCATTGAGAGTAAGCAGGGGAATTATCTGGTCAACTTTGCATTTTTAAAGGCTTACTCTGCTCTTATATGGAGAAGAGATATTAGGGGGCAATTATGGAATCAAGGAAACCATCGTGGTCATGTAGAAATGGTCTTGGAAGGGTTTTAGTATGGAAGGAGTGGTTGAGAGGGGAGCTTTTTTCTACTGCCCAACCAGAATCCTGTCTCATCATTGCAATGATATACTTGATATTACCTTAGGATTCCTTATCTCTTGGGCCTTAAAGAGATGTTGTAGTACATGTAGAAATGCTGCTAGGCAACTTGAAGGTGAGCTGAAGTTGGTAACTCAATTTTTAGTGGCTCCAAGGCACAGACTGTATGATTTTCTCTAGCAATGTTCAGGAGCCCATGTGTACGAATGGAGAAGGCAGATGGTTTTATTAATCCAGAGTCAATGTTTTGCCAGATGTGTGTGAGGAATGAACAAAGGGGCCAAATAATATTACTGTAATTCACACTAAAGAGTTAATATTTTAATACAGTACATAATCACATTACAGTAAAAAAGAATATCACACAATGAAGAGAAGATGGTGGGAATGATGCTAAGAGTACGGCAGGAAGAATGGTAAAAAGAGAATGGGATGAGGGATGGTAAAGAGAGGAGGGGAAGAAGGAGGGGGAAAAGAATATCACAGAGTACTTCCTAACAAAAATAAAGAATGGAGGCACAGCTATGGCAGTACACTGAGCTCCATAGAGACAGCGCTGGGGCAAGTGAGAGCTGGATGGGCACTGGATGACTCTGCCTCACTGAGAAAAAATAACTAACCATGGGCAAAGGAGATTCTAAGAAGCTGAGAGTCAAAATGTCCTCATATGCATTCTTTGTGCAAACTTGTTGGGAGGAGCACAAGCAAAAGCAGCCAATGCCTCAGTCAACTTCTCAAAGTTCTCTGAGAAGTGCTCAGAGAAGTGGAAGATCACATCTGCTAAAGAGAAAGGAAAATTTGAAGACATGGCAAAGATGGACATGAAAAAGTAATGAAAACCTATATTTCCTAAAGGCTAAACAAAAAAAGTTCAAGGAACTCAATGCATCTGAGAGGCCTCTTTCAGCTTTTTTTCTTGTTCTGTTCCAAATATCTGCCAGAAGTCAAAAGAGAACATCCCATTGGTGATGAGGCAAAGGAACTGGGATAGATATGGAATAACACTGCTGCAAATGACAAGCAGCCGTATGAAAAGAAGGCTGTGAAGCTGAAAGAAAAATATGAAAAGGATATTGCTGCATACCGAGCTAAAGGAAAGCCCGATGCAGCAAAAAATGGGAGATGTCAAGGCTGAAAAAAGTGAGAAAAAGGAGGAAGAGGAACAAGAAGAACAGGAGGAGGAGGAAGAGGAGGAAGAAGAAGAGAAGGAGGAGGAGGACGAGAAGGAGGAGAAGGAAGAGAAGAAGGAGAAGGAGAGGGAGGGGGAAGGGAAAGAGGAAGAAGAAAGTAGTAATAGTTGGTTCTAGTGATTTTTTTCTTGCCTGCAAACCATTTAACTCCCCTGTACACAACTCACTCCTTTTAAAGAAAATAATTAAAATGTAAGGCTCTGTAAGATTTTTTTTTAAACTGTACAGTGTCCCTTTTTGTATAGTTAACATGCTAATGAATTTGTCTTTAGATAGCATGCCCTGGTGGCATTTTCCATAGCCACTAAACTGGCCTGGTACAGTATGGGGGTTGTAAATTGGCATAGAAATCGAAAGCAGGTTCTTACTGGTGCACAGCACAAATTAGTTATATATGGAGATGGTAGTTTTTTCATCTTCAGTTGTCTCTGATATAAAATAATTGTTCTTTTAACTAAATATCACTCTGTAATTACAAAAAAAAAAGTCACAGTGGTTTTATTGCCATTCTGAGTGCTTCTAAGTAAATACAATTTTTTATCTGTTAAAAAAAAAGTACAACTTCTTGTCCTGTTGGAAGCAGTCCTTCCTGGAAGCCCGCATATCAGATCATCACAAGTCTATACTTTAATTTAGTTCATTATGGACAATGTGGTATATATGTGTATAATTTTAATATACACCTTAGGAAGGCATATTAACATTGAGTTACACACATAAGTGGCGTGTAGGAAAAAGGCTCACATTCCACAGGGAATATTCCTAATATCTTTAATCAACTGAGAGGGTTTGTTAATAGGCATACTGCATTAGGAATTATTTTTCATTGGTAAAATATATAGTATTCAACAGATGTGGATTGTGTAGGAATATTGTACAGGCTTTTCCAGAGCTGCATAAATAGGAACAAAGTATGGAAATGTGTGAACTCATTATTTTTACCCTTTGGAATGTGCCCTATGCTTAGAATTCCAATTCTTTGTACAGCCACTTAGGATAGATTTTGTGACCTGGCTTCGCTAGATGTTTAGCTAAATCATGATGCATCTGCCTTGAGTGACTCTTTCATGCAAGTTACTTGCTCTAGCATTTAAAAGGTCAGAAAAGTGGGGCTTTAGCAAGTTTACACTATAGGCTGTGTGACTGCTTTTATTCCTTCTTACTGAAGAACATGTGTAAGTGTGGCAGATTTGGTCTATAACTTGATTTCATTATAAAATCCACATAATAGATTATAAAGGAAGAGACCAGTAGTTCTCACCTACCTGTAATCATTGGAAGATTCCAATAGAGCCTAATAATCAGAAATGATCAAACTGGTTTAAGTCAGTTTGGCAATACACTGTGTAAGACAGCCTGCCTTAGAAGGTCCTTGGTTCCTTGGTAGATGAGTATGTGTTGTCTTTCTGTGTAGCATTGATTACCACCTTGTAGAAACACAAATGCTAATGCTGGAAGTGAATTATAGAATCATATAGTCCACTTATTTATGGAGAAATTAAGAAAGATTAAGCCACTTTCTCAAGGTTAATGCATGAGCTAGTTAGCAGTGAAAGAAAGAGTAGGTCCTGGATCTTGTGATGCAGAAATCTCATTGCCACAGAAATGGAGCCATATTTTCGAAAACAGAACACATGAAATATGTGGTTTAGAAAGTCTGGTATGACTTACAGGGATGAAAGGACAAAAGACTCAAGATTCCAAACTCATTAGCAAAACATTTGCTTTTCTTTTATTCATCCCTATTGCTTCATACTTAACCTCTTACCCATTTCTATGGTACCATATTTTTAAAATCTCCTTTAACTACCTTAAGAAATTATTCATTATCAAAATTGGGGGATCCAACAGTATTACATATAGGCTCTTCCTGTTTCTGCACCCTCTCATAATGTAAAGTAAAGATATAAGTGTTGTTTCCTTTGTTTTAAGGATGGAAAATGAATTTTTCTATTTGTCCAAACTGACCAAATGTTATTGATGGACTCTGGTTCACATATAATATTTCAAATGCTACAACTGAGTATATAAAACAATCTCTATTTCATGGTCTGACTATAGCCAGTATTAATAATGAGAAAATTTAAGTCAACATTTTTTGACCAAAATTTAGTGATTTATCCAGAATCTTAAGTCTCTTCCCACCTCTGTGTTTTGTGACTGTGCATTTACCATTTGCACAAGGTGCTGCAATGATTCCTTCACTCATGTCTGAAGGTCTAATAATGACATATGGTCCCCAATTATTTAATACTCCAGGTATCATTGACAAGAAAGCACAAATGGTTCTTTGGTAGCCAGATAGTTTGATGAGATAATCTCAAGGATTAGAGACCCTCAAGAGATGAGAGTCATCCAAGTAACAAGTGACTGCTTACATATTGTCACTTGCTACTGAATGAAGTCCTTTTTTCCCACAAGTAATTTATTTCAATTTTGGACAGCTTTTACTGCTAGGAAGTTCTTCTTTGAATAGAAATCCTTCTCCTTGTAACTTCTACCCACTAGCCTCTTTTTCTATGGTTTTTTAAGTGTCATTATGAATACATTCCATTTTTCTTGCACATATCAGCCTTTTGATATTTGAAAGTAGTTTTCATGCCCACACCATAGCTTCAAAACAAAAACTTATAGACAAATATCTTTACTGAAGGACACAAAATAAACTCAACTTTTTCAATTACAAATGTTTTTATTATCTAGTTTATAAAACATCTGATATAAAATATTTTAAACATCCACACTTTATATAAATAATCTGAGTTATTTATAGAAATATTTAGAAATTAAAGGTAACTATCTTAGTTTGAGTATGTCCAGAAGCAGATGAGACAAGGATTTGAGTAAAAGCAGATGTGGAAAATGCAGAATAATTCAGAAGAGTAAGAGAGTAACATAAGGAAAATAATCCAGCCAATGAAAGGTATGTTCTTAAGACAGCTGTCAGGGTGGGCAACTAGAGAAAAATCTCATGGAGAAACTCTTGGAGATGCTGCAAAATAAATACCTCAGAATTATGCTACCTCAGTAGTGGGCTACTTCCTCAGCATTTTCATCTCACTCACATGCAGAGCCGTATTCCACAGATCTGGAATAAAAAGCCCTCAGGCATGGAGGTAGCCATTAGAAGTTGGATGGAGTATTGGGTGGGACACTAAGCATCTAAGTTAATAAGCTAATGATAGTTGTAATTATTAATTGGGTACAGTGTATGCTGCTTGGGTAATGGGTGCACTAAAATCTGAGAAATCACCATTAAAGAACTTATCCGTGTAACCAAAAACTATTGAAATAAAAAATCATTATCAATATAATGATTAACATTTTGATATTCTTTCATTCAGATTTTTTCCAAATGCATATATACCTGAATAGAAATTATTCCTAAAGAAAAATCATTCTATAACATTAATTCGTAGTTGTCTTGTCACTTAATAAAACCACATTTTTCTATTTTAATCAATATAAATCTACTCATATTATTACTGATGATATAGTACGCCGTAATTTATTTAATTTCTTGATTGGACATTTAGATTAGTTCCAGGTTTTTGCTATCATTATGAAAAATGCTTTATTTCAGTTTCATTGAACAATGAATCCTTACTTACTTCAGCTGCCACTTAATTTTGTTTATTAAAACAATGCTTAAAAGATATAAACAGTATGGGAAAGAGTACTATTGGAGAGGGGTGAAGCAAGATGGCAAATAGAAGGCTGCACTGATTGTGCCTCCCACAGGAACACCAAATGTAACAAGTATCTACACACAAAAAACACCTTTATAAGAACCAAAAATCAGGCAAGTACAAACAATACCTGGTTTTCACTTCATACTGAAAGAAGCACTGAAGAGGGTAAGAAAGACAGTCTCGAATTGTCAACACCACTCCTCCCCCATGCTATCACAGCAGCCTTGTGGTGCCGAAAGATAATCTGTATGTTTGCAAGAGGGAGAGTGCAGCGATTACAGAACTTTGCATTGAAACCTGGTGCTGCCGACACCTGGGAGAACTCAGCCAGCAGTCACAGGTGGGGGCATTTAGACCAGCCCCCCTAGCCAGAGGGCAAACACCCATTCTAGCAGTCTGAACGGAAAGTGAGTTCCAACATGCCTCACCACTGAAGCCTAAAGTGCTTTCCAGCACTAGGTAAACTTGAAAGTCAGTCTAGGCCACAAGAACCGCAACTCTTAGGCAAGTCCTAGTTCTCAACTGGGCTTGAGGCCAATGGACTTGGGGGACACACAAACTACTGAGACACCAGCCAGGGCAGCTAAGGGGGTGCTTATGCCACCCCTCCCCCAACCCCAGGCAGCATAGCTTGCAGCTCCAAAAGAGCCCCCCTTTCTTCTGCTTGTAAGGAGAGGGGAAAGTAAAGAGGACTTTGTCTTGCATCATAGATACCAGCTCAGCCACAATAGGGTAGGGCACTGGGCAGAGTCATGAGGCCCCACTCCAGACCCTAGTTCCTGGATGACATTTCTAGACATACCCTGGGCCAAAAGGGAACCTGCTGCATTCAAAGGAAGCACTTGGTCCTGGCAGGATTCATCACCTACTAAAAAAAGAGCCCTTAGGCCCTGAATAACCAGCAGTGACACCCAGGTAATACACCATGGGCCTTGGGTGAGACTGCAAGATGTGCTAGCTTCAGGTGAGACCCAGCACATTCCCAACTGTGGTGGCTATGGTGATAAAGTAAAGGGAATTTTGTCTTGCACCTTATGTACCAGCTCAGCCACAGTGGGGAAGAGCACCAAGCAGGCTCTTGGGGTCCCTGATTCCAGCCCTGACTGTTGGATGGCATTTCTCAACTTGCTTTGGGCCAGAGGGGAGCCCACTTACCTGAAGGGCAGGTCCCAGACTGGGCAGCATTGATCACAAGCTGACCAAAGAGCCCTTGGATTTAAGTGAATATTGGCAGTAGCCTGGCAGTACTCTCCAAGGACCTGTGGTAGTAGTGGCCACAAGGTGTGTCTTCTCTGCTTGTGGAAAGGGGAGAGAAGAGTGGGAAGGACTGGGCCTCATGGATTGAGTGCCAGCTCAGCACTCAGTGGTAAAATAGAACACCAGATAGATTTCTAACGTATTTGACTCCAGGCTCTGACTCCTGTATGGCATCGCTGGACCTTAGGACTGGAGAACTTGCCACCCTGAAGAGAAGGACAGAAGCCTGGCTGGCTTTACCACCTGCTGATTGTAGAGTCCTAGGGCCTTGCACAAACATAAGTCGCAATCAGTGGCTACAATGGCCCTTGGGCAAGATCGAGTGCTGTATTAGCTTCAGGTCTGACCCAGAGCAGTCCCAGTGGTGGTGACCTCAGAAGTGCTGGTGTCAGCCCACCCCCACCTCCACACAGCACAGCACAGAGAAGCACTCTCCATTTGTTGGGGAGAAAGTAAAGGGAGAGAACAAGAGTCTCTGCCTGATAATCAAGAGTATTCTTCTGGATCTTGTCCAAGGCCACCAAGGCAGTACCTCTGTGAGTCTGTAAGAACCACAACATTACAGGGCTTGGAGTGCCCCCTAATGCAGATACGGCTTAGATTACAACACCCAACACCTTTCAAATACCTGGAAAGCCTTCTTAAGAGGCATGGGTAAAAGAAGCCCAGACTGTAAAGAAAGACTGCAGTAAATACCTAACTCTTCAATGCCCAGACACCGATGAACATCAACAAGCATCAAGACCATCAAGGAAAACATAATGACACCAAATGAACTAAATAAGTTCATTTAGTTCCAGGATAAATCCTGTGGAAACAGAGATACTTGACTTTTCAGACAGATAAATCAAAATAGCTATTTTGAGAAAACTCCAATTCAAGATAACCCAGAGAAGGAATTCAGAATCCTGCCAGATAAATTTAACACAGGATGGAAATAGTTAAAAAAAGAATCAAACAGAAATTCTGGAGTTGAAAAATGCAGTTGACATACTGAAGAATGCATCAAAGTCTTAGTAACAGTGTCCATCTAAGAGAAGAAAGAATTAGTGAGCATGAAGCTGGGCTATTTGAAAATACACAGTTAGAGGAGATAAAAGAAAAAAGAATAAAAAACAATGAAGCAAGCCTACAAGATGTAGAAAATAGCCTCAAATAGATAAAACCACAAAGATGGGGAAAAAACAGAGCAGAAAAGCTGAAAATTCTAAAAATCAGAGTGCCTCTCCCCCTCCAAAGGAACACAGCTCCTCGCAAGCAACAGAACAAAGCTGGACAGACAATGACTTTGACGAGTTGAGAGAAGAAGGCTTCAGATGATCAAACTTCTCCGAGATAAAGGAGGAAGGAAGTTCGAACCCATTGCAAAGGAGGTAAAAACCTTGAAAAAAGATTAGCCAAATGGCTAACTAGAATAACCAATGTAGAAGTCCTTAAATGACCTGATAGAGCTGAAAACCATGGCATGAGAACTACGTGACAAATGTACAAGCTTCAGTAACCAATTGGATCAACTGGAAGAAAGGGTATCAGTGATTGAAGATCAAATGAATGAAATGAAGCGAGAAGAGAAGTTTAGAGAAAAAAGAGTGAAAAGAAATGAACAAAGCCTCCAAGAAATATGGGACTATGTGAAAAGACCAAATCTACGTCTGATTGGTGTATCTGAAAGTGACAGGGAGAATGGAACCAAGTTGGAAAACACTGCAGGATATTATCCAGAACTTCCCCAACCTAGCAAGGCAGGCCAACATTCAAATTCAGGAAACACAGAGAATGCCACAAAGATACTCCTTGAGAAGAGCAACTCCAAGACACATAATTGTCAGATTCACCAAAGTTGAAATGAAGGAAAAAATGATAAGGGCAGCCAGAGAGAAAGGTCGGGTTACTCACAAAGGGAAGCCCATCAGACTAATGGCAGATCTCTCAGCAGAAACTCTACAAGCCAGAAGAGAGTGGGGGCCAATATTCAACATTCTTAAAGAAAAGAATTTTCAAGCCAGAATTTCATATCCAGCCAAACTAAGTTTCATAAGTGAAGGAGAAATAAAATCTTTTATGGACAAGCAAATGCGGAGAGATGTTGTCACCACCAGGCCTGCCGTACAAGAGCTACTGTGAAGGAAGCACTAAATATGGAAAGGAACAACCAGTACCAGCCATTGCAAAAACATGCCAAAATGTAAAGACCATCGATGCTAGGAAGAAACTGCATCAACTAATGAGCAAAATAACCAACTAACATCATTATGACAGGATCAAATTCACACATAACAATATTAACCTTAAATGTAAATGGGCGAAATGCTCCAATTAAAAGACACAGACTGGCAAATTGAATAGAGGCAAGACTCATCAGTGTGCTGTATTCAGGAGACCCATCTCACGTGCAGAGACACACATAGGCTCAAAATAAAGGGATGGAGGAAGATCTACCAAGCAAATGGAAAACAAAAAGGCAAGGGTTGCAATCCTAGTCTCTGATAAAACAGACTTTAAACCAACAAAGATCAAAAGAGACAAAGAAGGCCATTATATAATGGTAAAGGAATCAATTAAACAAGACGAGCTAACCTAAATATATATGCACCCAATACAGGAGCACCCAGATTCACAAGGAAGTCCTTAGAGACCTACAAAGAGACTTAGATTCCCACACAATAATAATGGGAGACTTTAACACCCCATTGTCAACATTAGACAGATCAACGAACAGAAAGTTAACAAGGTTATCCAGGAATTGAACTCAGCTCTGCACCATGCAGGCCTAATAGACATCTCCAGAACTCTCCACCCCGAATCAACAAAATATACATTCTTCTTAGCACCACATTGCACTTATTCCAAAATTGACCACATAGTTGGAAGTAAAGCACTCCTCAGCAAATGTAAAAGAACAGTAATTATAACCAACTGTCTCAGACCACAGTGCAATCAAATTAGAACTCAGGATTAAGAAACTCACTCAGAACTGCACAACTCTATGGAAACTGAACAACCTGCTCCTGAATGACTACGGGGTACATAACAAAATGAAGGCAGAAATAAAGATGTTCTTTGAAACCAATGAGAACGAAGACACAACATACCAGAATCTCTGGGACACATTTAAAACAGTATGTAGTGGGAAATTTATAGCACTAAATGCCCACAAGAGAAAGCAGGAAAGATCTAAAATCAACGCCCTAAAATCACAATTAAAAGAACTAGAGAAGCAAGAGCAAACACATTCAAAAGCTAGCAGAAGGCAGAAGATCAGAGCAGAACTGAAGGAGATAGAGACACAAAAAACCCTTCAAAAAAATCAATGAATCCAAGAGCTGGTTTTTTGAAAACATCAACAAAATTGATAGACTGATAGCAAGACTTATAAAGAAGAAAAGAGAGAAGAATCAATAGACACCATAAAAAATGATAAAGGGGATATCACCACCGACCCCACAGAAATACAAACTACCATCAGGGAATGCTATAAACACCTCTATGCAAATAAACTAGAAAACCTAGAAGAAATGGATAAATTCCTGGACACATACACTCTCCCAAGACTAAACCAGGAAGAAGTTGAATTCCTGAATAGACCAATAACAGGCTCTGAAATTGAGGCAATCATTAACAGCCTACCAACCAAAAAAGTCCAGGACCAGAGGGATTCACAGCCAAATTCTACCAGAGGTACAAGGAGGAGCTGGTACCATTCCTTCTGACA
>NW_022162142.1:0-7690 GCF_008728515.1 Papio anubis | reverse complement strand
TACTGATAAAAGGGTAGTCTCTACATTTGTGGCTTACCCTTGAACACTCCAACACAGGGTCGTTTTTGGAGACAAAGTATTTAAAATTTTCATTCTAAGTAAGCTGACCAAACAGCTGAGTCTGCCTAGGGAGTCCTGGATTATGCTACTTGTCCCAGTAAAAGTATTAATAGCTTCCCCTTTCAGAATCGAAAGTGTCCTGGTTTAGATGATAAATTGTATGGCTACCCTAATTTTAAATGATGCACTTTAGTCTTTTTTGTTTACTCTGTGAGTTGTCAGTGGCCAAAAAGGATGTTTCCAGCTTAAGAGTATTTGCCCACATGTGCATCCTCTTTATGAAATAGTTGTATTTTTTCCCTTGCATAGAAAGCAATCATTGCAAAAAATTTAGAAGGAAATGAAAGGCATAAATAAGAGTTAGAAGCCTATGAATAAGTGTTAATATTTTGATATATATGTAATGACACACATTATCAATAACATGTTTATATACCTTTAGATCCCCAATCTCCAAACCAAGCCACTTTATATATATTAAATATCTAGAACTATATGATAACATAGCCAATATAGATCAATATACTCACTTTTTAAATAATCACTTTTAAAGGCTGTAATATTCTAGTGATTGGTTCTTAAGCTATAATATTTTTAACTAATCCCCAGTTTTGGTATTTAGGTTTTTCAACTATTTCTATATATTATTGACAGTGCTGCAATAAATTTTGTGTGTAGCTAAATCTTTTTGCACATCTACGATTGTTTATTTTTCTTTTTTCTTTTTGAGATGAAGGCTTGTTCTGTTGCCCAGGCTCACTGCAACCTCCGCCTCCTGAATTCAAGCTGTTCCACTGCCTCAGCCTCCCAAGTAGCTGGGACTACAAGTGCCCGCCACCATGTCTGGCTTTTTTTTTTTTTTTAATTTTTTGTGATTTTAGTAGAGACAGAGTTTCACCATGTTGGCCAGGCTGGTTGAACTCCTGACCTCAAGTGATTCACTTGCCTCAGCCTCCCAAAGTGCTGGGATTACAGGTTTTGAGCCACAGCCCAGCCTATATGATTATTTCTTTAGGATGGTATTCTGCTGTAAATGAAATTGCAGGTCAAAAGTGAATGCACATTCTGAGTTTTGAAATTGCCAAACCTTGCTAGGGTGTGTAGGGTTCCCATTTCCTCATAGCTCATAGGAATATCACGGATGATTCTTTTTAGTCTTTCAGTCTGAGGAGAATTTCACCTCCAACTTATTTCAGTTGTATCTCTACTTATTGATGATTTGTATTTCATTTTTGTAAGTGCCCACCTTTCTTTGAAGTGTTCACCTTTCTCTTAATGAATTACTTGAAAACTCTTTATATTTTAAATAAAATACCCCTTAAAAAAGAAAGAAGATGTCTGAGAAATGTCTTTCCTGATCTCTGAATTCATCTCACAGAGTTCTACCTTTTCTGTTCATGCTTAGCTGCATGTTACTTCGTTCAGTTGTGCTGGCAGCATCTGTGCTCACTGATGGTTCAAGTCAGAGGTTCCTGGCTACAGTGAAAAACATCTTCAGAACTCAAACTAGAAGAGGCGTTCTCTGAGAAACTGGTATACCATGCATTTATGGAGGGACACGCACTTTCTACAGTATACATTTTTATTTAACACTCTTTCTGGTGGAATCTGCTAAAGGCATATTTAGGAGGCGCATTGGCTTCCATTATGAAAGGGAAGATTTTCTAGATAAAAACTAGAAAACGTTCGACAAACTTCATTTTTCTGTCGTGACATGACTCACAGTTACACTTTCTGTAACGATCAGTTGCTACTCAGTTTTCTTGAAACAGAATGCAGTGGGCATCTCTTTTTAAATGGAAGCATGGTGACAATGGAAATATATTCAAATAAAAAGTAGATAAAAACTTTCTACTAAGAGCTGCTTTATATTGATAGTAACAATTCTACTCACTGGTTACATTATTTCTATGTTCAAAACAACGTTGTTTGCTAGTCAGTTTTGTTGTGGAATCTCAGAACCGGCTTTGGATCATGAGGAAGTGTAATGAAGATTATCCCCAGATACAAAAGCAGAAAGAAGATTTCTGAAATACCTTTCTCCCGATCTCCTCTGAGTTCATCTCAAAATTCTACGCTTTCATTCATGTAGCTTCATTGCCAACACACTTCTCGTGAATCTGATGATAACTTTGGAGGCTTGTAAACTACAGTGAAAAGGAAATATCTTCCAGATAAATACTAGAAGGAAGCGTCACCAGAAACTATGTGACCTGTACATTCATCCCAGAGTTCCACACTTTCTGTTCATGCTTGTATTTTACTAACACTCTTCAATGGGTCACGACATTTGGGAGCCACATTGAGCAGCTACAGTGAAAAGGAAATATCAGATATAAAAATTTAAGAAAGAAGCGTTCTGAAGCTGGAGGTAGTGTGTGATACATCTGAGTTACGCACTTTTCTCTGTTCATTGGTGAGTTTACTAACTGCCGGATTCTCTATCTTTGCAGTCGGTGGGGCTTCTGCACTATGAAAACTTATGGTGACAAAGGAAATATCTTCCAATCATGAAAAGAAGCTTTCTGAAACTGCTTTTTGTGATGTGTGTGTGAGTTCAGCGCTGAGTTACAGCTGCCCCTATGGAGCTGTTTGCACTTCTGTTTTTGTTGAATCAGCCAAACCTTGTTTCTAGGATCACTTGGAGGAGTATACAGCCAAAGAAAGTATCCCCCAGATAAAAATTGAAAGAAGATTTCTGAGAAATATTTTCTGATCTCTGAGTTCAAACACTGGAAGTTTCTCACCTTTCTGTTCTAAATATGTAGCTATTCTTGCCTCTTGCAAATGGAATCTACTAAGTAGGTATTTTGAGTGCAGGGGGCTACAATGAAAAAGGGAAACCTCTTCGAATAAATGTAATGCCAGCAATTCTGACAACTTTTACCAGGACCCATTTTGCACATTCATCTCACAGAGTTCCACCTTTCTGTTTGACCATTTTACATTTATATAACCTCTTCTCGTGGAATCTACTAGTATTGATGTTTAGGGTATTCGTTGAGTTCTACATTGAAAAATATTTCAAGATAAAACTGAAAAGAGTTCTAGAAAACTGCAGTAGCTGGGCATTAAGCAACTCCTGAAGTTACACTATTCTGATGATGAGTTTATGCCTGATTTTCTTGAAATCTATAATAGGTCTTCTTTGCCCACCGACTTATAGGCATGAGGAAAATATCTTAGATAAAAGTAAAAAGAAACACCACGGCTGCTTTGTGATATATAATTGATTCACACAGCTCACTGATTGGTAGATGTGTCTTCATAGACTGTTTACTGAGCCAGTTTTGTTGTTGAATCTGAGGAACAGATATTTCATGGAACTCTTGGAGGAGTATACAGCCAAAGAGAATATCCCCAGATAAAAATATAAGAAAGAAGATTTCAGTGAAATGTCTTTCAGTCTAGGTCATTCAAAATACTCAGAGTTTGTCCCTGCCTTTCTGTTCATGCCAGCTGTTTGCTAACACCTCTTCTACCTCTCTATTAAGTCTGAGAGAGGCATTTGAGGGAGTCCTTTGATGGCTCCAGTGAAAAAGGAAATACCTTCAGATAAAAACTGAAAAGAAGCGTTCTGAGAAACCGCATTGTGACCTGTGAATGCAACTCACAGAGTTACACTTTTCTCTTCGTTGTTCAGTTTGCTAACACAGTTTTCTTGAAATCTGCAGTGGGATATTTGTTTGCCCAATGAAGCTTACGGTGACAAGTGAATATTTTCAATAAACAGTAGAAAGAAACTTTCTGAGAAAGTGCTTTGTGATAAGTGAATTCAATTTCCTGAATTATACAGCTGTATTTCCTGGAGGTGTTTGCTAGTCCAGTTTTTATTGAATCTGAGAACCGATATCTTGGATCGCTTGGAGGGGTATAGAGCCAAAGGAAATATCCCCAGATAAAAAAGAGAAAGATTTCTGCAAATGTTCTTCTGATCTCTGTGTTCATCTCACTGAGTTCCACCTTTCTGTTCATGTAGCTGTTTGCTGACACTCTTCTCGTGGAATCTGTTAGGTGATATTTGGTAGTGCATTGACGGCTACTCTGAAAAAGGAAATATCTTCAGCTAAAAACTGAGAAGAAGCGTTCTGAGAAACTGCATTGTGAGGTGTCAGTGCAACTCACAGAGTTACTCTTTTCTGTTCATTGGTCAGTTTACACAGTTTTCTTGAAATCTGCAGTGGGATATTTCTTTGCCCAATGAAGCTTATGGTGACAAAGGAAATATCTTCAGATTAAAAGTAGAAAGAAGCTTCCTGAGAAACTTCTTTGTGATGTGTGAATTCTACTCACTGAGTTACAGCTGTATTTCATGGAGCTGTTTGCTAGTCCAGTTTTTGTTGAATCTGAGAACCGATAATTCGGATTGCTTGGAGGAGTATAGAGCCAAAGAAATATCCCCAGATGAAAACGAGAAAGAAGATTTCTGAGTAATGTCTTTCTTCTCTGTGAGTTCACCCCACACAGTTCCACCTTTCTGTTCATGTAGCTGTTTGCTAACACTCTTCTTGTGGAATCTCCTAAGTGATATTTGGGAGTGCATTTAGGGCTAGAGTGAAAAGGAAAAAGTCTTCAGATAAAAACTGAAAAGAAGCGTTCTGAGAAACTGCATTGTGACCTGTGAATGTAACTCACAGAGTTACACTTTTGTGTTCATTGATCAGTTTGCTAACACAGTTTTCTTAAAATCTGCAGTGGGATATTGCTTTGCCCAATGAAGCTTATGGTGACAAAGGAAATGTCTTCAGGTAAAAAGTAGAAAGAAGCTTTCTGAGTAACTGCTTTGTGATGTGTGAGTTCTACTCACTGAGTTACAGCTGTATTTCCTGGAGCTGTTTGCCAGTCCAGTTTTTGCTGAATCTGAGAACAGATATTTCGGATTGCTTGGAGGAGTATAGAGCCAAAGGAAATATCCCCAGATAAAAACGAGAAAGAAAATTTCTGAGAAATGTCTTTCTGATCTCTGAGTTCATCTCACAGAGTTCCACCTTTCTGTTCATGTAGCTGTTTCCTAAGAATCTTCTCGTGGAATCTGCAAAGTGATATTTGGGAGTGCAATTGAAGGCTACAGTGAAAAAGGAAATTTCTTTAGATAAAAACTGAAAGGAAACGTTCTGAGAAACTTCTATGTGACTTGTGCATTCACCTCACAGAGTTCCACCTTTCTGTTCTTGTAGTTGTTTGCTAACACTCTTCTTGTGGAATCTGCAAAGTGATATTTGGGAGCGCTTTGGGGGCTACAGTGAAAAAGGAAATATCTTCAGATAAAAACTGAAAGGAAGCTTTCTGAGAAACTTCTATGTGACCTGTGCATTCATTTCACAGAGTTCCACCTTTCTGTTCTTGTAGTTGTTTGCTAACACTCTACTCATGGAATCTGCTAAGTGTTATTTGAGAGCCCATTGACGGCTACAGTGAAAAAGGAAATATCTTCAGATAAAAACTGAAAAGAAGCGTTCTGAGAACCTGTATTGTGACCTGTGAATGCAACTCACAGTGTTACACTATTGTGTTCATTGATCAGTTTGCGAACACAGCTTTCTTGAAATCTGCAGTGGGATATTTCTTTGCCAAATGAAGCTTACGGTGACCAAGGAAATATCTTCAGGTAAAAAGTAGAAAGAAGCTTTCTGAGAAACTGCTTTGTGATGTGTGAATTCTACTCACTGAGTTACAGCTGTATGTCATGGAGCTCTTTCCTAGTCCAGTTTTTGTTGAATCTGAGTATTTCAGATCGCTTGGAGGAGTATACAGCCAAAGGAAATATCCCCATATAAAAAGGAGAAAGAAGATTTCTGAGAAATGTCTTTTTGATCTCTGAATTCATCTCACAGAGTTCCACCTTTCTGTTCATGTAGCTGTTTCCTAACACTCTTCTCGTGTAATCTGCAAAGTGATATTTGGGATTGCTTTGAGGGCTACAGTGAAAAAGGAAATATCTTCAGATAAAAACTGAAAGGAAGCGTTCTGAGCAACTTCTATGTGACCTGTTCATTCACCTCACAGAGTTCCACCTTTCTGTTCATGTAGCTGTTTGCTAACCCTCTTCTCATGGAATCTGCAAAGCGATATTTGGGATTCCATTGAGGGCTACAGTGAAAAAGGAAATATCTTCAGATAAAAATAGAAAGAAAGCGTTCTGAGAAACTTCTATGTGACCTGTGTATTCATCTCACAGAGTTCCACCTTTCTGTTCATGTAGCTGTTTGCTAACACTCTTCTCCTAGAATCTGCTAAGTGATATTTGGGAGCGCATTGGCGGCTACAGTGAAAAAGGAAATATCTTCAGATAAAAACTGAAAAGAAGCATTCTGAGAAACTGCATTGTGACGTGTGGATACAACTCACAGAGTTATACTTTTCTGTTCATTGATCAGTTTGCTAACACAGGTTTCTTCAAATCTTCAGTGGGATATTTCTTTGCCCAATGAAGCTTATGGTGACAAAGGAAATATCTTCAGCTAAAAAGTAGAAAGAAGTTGTCTCAGAAACTGCTTTGTGATGTGTCAATTCAACTCTCTGAGTTACAGCTGTATTTCATTGAGCTGTTTGCTAGTCCAGTTTTTGGTGAATCTGAGAACCGATTTTTCGGATCACTTGGAGAATTATACAGCCAAAGGAAATATCCCCAGATAAAAACGAGAAAGAAGATTTCTGAGAAATGTTTTTGTGATCTCTGAGTTCATCTCACAGAGTTGAACCTTTCTTTTCACTGTGACGTGTGTATTCATCTCACTGTGTTCAACCTTTCTGTTCATGTAGCTGTTTGCTAATACTCTTCTCGTGGAATCTGCAAAGTGATATTTGGGATCGCCTTGAGGGCTACAGTGAAAAAGGAATTACCTTCACACAAATATTGAAAGGAAGCGTTCTGAGAAACTTCTATGTGACCTGTGCATTCATCTCACAGAGTTCCACCTTTCTGTTCGTGTAGATGTTTGCTAACACTCTTCTCGTGGAGTATGCTAAGTGATATTTCGGAGTACATTGACTGCTACGGTGAAAAAGGAAATATCTTCAGATAAAAACTGAAAAGAAGCGTTCTGAGTAACTGCTTTGTGATCTGTGAATGCTATTCACAGAGTTACACTTTTCTGTTCATTGATCAGTTTGCTAACACAATTTTCTTCAAAACTGCAGTGGGATATTTCTTTTCACAATGAAGCTTATGGTGAAAAAGGAAATATCTTCAAGTAAAAAGTAGAAAGAAATTTTCTCAGAAACTGCTTTGTGATGTGTGAATTCTCATCACTGAGTTACAGCTGTATTTCATTGAGCTGTTTGCTAGTCCAGTTTTTGGTGAATCTGAGAACCGATATTTCGGGTCATTTGGAGAATTATACAGCCAAAGGAAATATCCCCAGATAAAAAAGAGAAAGAAGATTTCTGAGAAATATCTTTCTGATCTCTAAGTTCACCTCACAGAGTTCCAACTTTCTGTTCATTTAGTTGTTTGCTAACACTCTTCTCGTGCAATCTGCAAAATGATGTTTGGGAGCGCATTGAGGGGTACAGTGAAAAAGGAAATATCTTCAGATAAAAACTGAAAGGAAGCTTTCTGAGAAACTTCTATGTGACCTGTTCATTCACCTCACAGAGTTCCACCTTTCTGTTCATGTAGCTGTTTGCT
>NW_022162141.1:0-7691 GCF_008728515.1 Papio anubis | reverse complement strand
ACTCCAGGCTTCCAAGGGCCAATGCTGCTGGTCACTCTGGCTCCAGCGTCTCCCAGAATGAGCTCCTGGAGGACCCTCTGCTCTTTCGTTCTTCCTCACTCTCAGGAGGTTGCACCCACGGCAGGGCTTGTGTCCGTCCCAGAGATCAGAATCTCAGCTGCTCTTCTCTTTTCGGTGGAGACAAGGCCATGGGCCACTGCTGCTGGATTCCAGCTTCTCACACTACATCTCCCTATCACCGTGGATGCATGTCACTTGCAAGCACCTCCTGTCATTTTCATCTGGGGAGGAGCCACTCCCTCTGCAGACCTGATGCTACAGGAGCACAACTATCCTCCCATCTCCTACATTCCACGGCAGTATTTCACTTTACTAACATCGTGTGCGTATCACAGAAAGCAACTACAGCAGAGTCAGTACAGCAGAAGGTTGCCCCATAAACAATTTGTCAAATTAAAAAATAGGTGGAGGCCGGGCACGGTGGCTCACGCCTGTAATCCCAGCACTTTGGGAGGCTGAGGCAGGCGGATCACTTGAGGTCAGGAGTTCGAGACCAGCCTGGCGAACATGGTGAAACTCCATCTCCACAAAAAAATTAGCTGGGTGTTGTGGTACGCACCTGTAATCCCAGCTGCTCAGGAGGCTGAGGCAGAATTGCTTGAACCCAGGAGGCAGGGGTTGCAGCAAGCCAAGATCGATCATGCCACTGCACTCTAGCCTGGGCAACAGAAAGCGACTCCATCTCAAAAAAAAAAAGTAGGTGGGTTTTCACCAGAAATTTGTATTGTCTTCCTAGGAGATAACAAAGTTCATGTGGAAACCCACCAAGTTGTTTATTAACTGGATTCAAATTTCTTTACAGTAACTTGTTTCTCTCCTTAAAATGGAGCTACAAGATTTTGGCAAGGAAGGTAAATTTCAGGGGAACTAGTTTGGCCTTTTCTATTAGCTGACCTCACGTTATAGTAGTAAAATATGGCCACACCCCTAACTAAGAAACGGGGCTAGGCCAGGTGCGGAGGTTCACACCTGTAATCACGGCACTTTGGGTGGCCAATCCAGGCAAATCACCTGAGGTCAGGAGTTTAAGACCAGCCTGGCCAACATGGTGAAACCCCGCCTCTACTAAAAATACAAAACAGCTGAGCATGGTGGCACGTGCCTGTAATCCCAGCTACTCAGGAGACTGAGGCAGGAGAATCGCTTGAACCCAGGAGGTGGAGGTTGCAGTGAGCCAAGCAAGATCGTGCCATTGTACTCCGGCCTGGGCAAGAGAGTGAGACTCTGTCTCAAAAAAAAAAAAAAAAAAAAAAAAAAGAAAGTGGGCTATAGTCAATGGGAACATAAAACCTGAGGGTCCTGGAACAGCTGCGGGAGGGCCGGCCACTCCCTGCTATGCCTCCACAGCTTCTGTCCACCTACTCTAGGCCAAAAGTGCGCGGCCTCGGTTGCCATCCAGCTCTCAGGGGTCACGTATGCTGGGCAGTCTTGTGACCACCTTGTTCCTACTGCAGGACACAAACAGTTTGACGATAGCAGGTAATTTCCTGGTTTGTATAACACTTTGGATTTCTTAGATTTAAAAAAAGAACAGTAGCTTCTTTAAAAGAAAGCAGGTGCAGTGGCTCATGCCTGTAATCCCAGCGCTTTGGGAGGCCGAGGCGGGTGGATCGCTGAGGCCAGGAGCTTGAGACCAGCCCGGCCAACACAATAAACCCCCTCACTATAAGAAAAAAAAAAAAAAAAAAAAAAAAGCTACAAAAATTCCGCTTCTCACATTTGTCATTTCGGAAAAAACTCCAAAAGAAAAATAGGATTCCTAAACCTTACTTGACAGGAACATTTTCTCTTTTTTTTTTTTTGGATACTGAGTCTCTCTCTGTTGCCAGGCTGGAGTAGTGGCGCTATCTTGGCTCACTGTAACCTCCGCCTCCCGGGTTCAAGCGATTCTCCTGCCTCAGCCTCCCGAGTAGCTGCGATTACAGGCATGTGCCAACGCGCCCAGCTAAGTTTTGCATTTTGGGTAGAGACAGGGTTTCCCCATGTTGGCCAGGCTGGTCTCAAACTCCTGACCTCAAGTGATCTGCCCGACTTGGCCTCCCAAAGTGCTAAGATTACAGGCATGAGCTACTGTACCCAGCTTTTCATCTTTCTTTTTTTTTTTTGAGACGGAGTCTCGCTCTGTCGCCCAGGCTGGAGGGCAGTGGCGCGATCTCGGCTCACTGCAAGCTCCGCCTCCCGGCTTCCCGCCATTCTCCTGCCTCAGCCTCCCGAGTAGCTGGGACTACAGGCGCCCGCCACCATGCCCGGCTTGTTTTCTGTATTTTTTAGTAGAGACGGGGTTTCACTGTGTTAACCAGGATGGTCTCGATCTCCTTACCTCGTGATCCGCCCACCTCGGCCTCCCAAAGTGCTGGGATTACAGGCGTGAGTCACCGCGCCCGGCCCGCCTTTCATCTTTCATGCAACCAGTTTTAAACTCCTCTGCTTGGAAATTTTAACCCAAATCACCCTAGTTCTGCTTTAAATAATCCCTGCTTTATTTTGACAATATCTATGAAGATGCTTCCTACCTGCCTCCCCCTGTAAAAGTTCCTGTTTAATAACCTGCCATCATCCAGTCACTGTTGTTTTTATTATTCCATTTTCTTTTTAATACCATACCCTCAAAAATTTTACCAGGGGATGAGCTGATCATTATAGAGAAACGAAAGTGTATTTGACCTATACCAGGCTTTTCCTCCATCATCTTTAATAAAGGATCTGGATTTTCAAATAAGTCATTATCCAATGGAAGAAGCTGATTCCACCAAAATGTCAAGTAGGTCACATGACTGCAAAGCTGGGGCAACAAAATATCCTCAGGAAAAAGGTATAAATTTACTAAGAGGCTACTGAATATAATGTCTTGATAATCTTATAATGACTATATTTATGGTACAATTTACACACTAGCAAACAGCTAAACAAGGAGTGCCATGGCAAAAACATAAGTAAATCAGAGTGAACTAGCCAATTCAAGATAGGCAAAGTTCAAACATATCTACTTACTATTATTCAGTATTGTGTTTCACTCTTTTTAAAGTTAAATTTTTGAGATGGAGTCTCACTGTCGCCCAGGCTGGAGTGTAGCATATGCAATCTTTCCACTGCAAGCTCCTCTCTCCTAGGTTCAATAAATTATTTCTCCTGCTCAGCCTCCTGAGTAGCTGGCACCAGGTCTGCCACGCTTCCGGCTATTTTTGTATTTTTAGTAGGAGATAGGTTTCACCAGTGTTGGCCAGGATGGTTCTCAAAATCTCCTGACTTGATCCACCCACCTCGCCTCCGCGCTTGAGATTACAGGTGTGAGCCATCATGCCTGGCCCAAAATTTTTGTTTTTGGGGGTAGAGGACAGGCCTTGCTATGTTGCCCAGGCTGGTCTTGAACTTTCAGCCCTGTGATTCTCATGTCTAGGTGTCCAAAGCACTGGGAACAGGCTACCACTGTGCCCAGCTAGCACTTTTTAAAGTATTTAATTTTGGTTGGGTGTGGTGGCTCACGCCTGTAATCCCAGCACTTTGGGAGGCCAAGGCAGGCAGATCATTCGAGGTCAGGAGCTCTGATAATTACCTGGCCAACATGGCAAAACCCCGTCTCTACTAAAAATAAAATTAGCTGGGTGTGGTAGCCTGTAATCCCAACTACTGGGAGGCTGGAGACAGGAGAATCACTTGAACTTGGGAGACGGCGTTGCAGTGAGCCAAGATCACACACTGCACTCCAGTCTGGGTGGACAAGAGGAGACTGTCTCAAAAAGAAAAGTATTTAATTTATAGTGCTCTTCAAATTAGATTAACCAATGGTGGACGCATTCCATGGCTACTACAGACGGTGCCATTTTTCCTGGAGATGGAGTCTGCTTCTGTCAGCCAGTCTGGAGTGAAGTGGGCGCATTCTGCCTTTACCGCAAACTCTGCCTTCCTGCTCAAGCATTTCCTGCCTCATTTCCAGAACAGTCCGATTACAGGCGTAGCTACTACCCAGCCGTTGTACTTTTTAGTAGTAAGTAGATTTCACCATGCTGTATGACTGGTTCGAACTCACGCACTCATGATTCAATGCTCGGCCTCCCAAAGTGTTGGATATATGGAGCTCACGCCGAGAGAAAGTATTCCAATTCAAAATCGCTGCTTGTGATACGAAGCCAGGACAACAAAGGTATCCATATGTTGACGGTAAGAGAGAAATGAGGACAAGAACAGAAACCAGGAGATAATAATATAGTGGATAATTGTGGCTGCTAAAATGACAAAAATAAATAAAGAAGTACTAGAGAAACAAAATTAAAATAAGCAGGAAAGCGTTTTAGAGAGAGAAAAGTTGAACTCAACAATAGACACAGAAGGTATTTTCAAAAGAAAATAAATTGAGAATTGTTTCTTCAAGGGAAACTGGACTGGGCGAGTTGGCTCATGCCTTTAACCCCAGCACTTTGGGAGACCGAGGAGGGAAGATCGCTTGAGACCAGCCTGGGCAAAACAGACAGGACAAGACCCTCTTTTTTTGTTTCCTTTTAAAAAAAAGATAAACTGAGCTTGACAAGGTCGGGTGAAATATGCAAAATTCAATCACAATGGAAGAACAGCACTTGGGACACAAGTCCCTAATGGCTCATCTGACACAGTCCCACAGCCAGTAACTCAGTAACTCTTCCTGCAGCAACACAGCTTATGCCTGTTCAGTAAACAGAGCCCATCCCTAACAATGTGCAACTCCAATTATCACATTTTCCTTATCAACTGATCCATCACACAAAAGATCAACTGATCCATCACACAAAAGACGGCTGTTGAGTAAGCCCAGGACAGATGCAGGTAAAACACAAGGAGGCCAAAGATGACTCCAGGACTCTTTAAGAGCCCCGGGGGAACGCAGGAAGCTCTGCCTTACAGCTGGAGGGAGGGTCCAGAGCACACGCCTCACGCGTTTCCGGGTTTCCGCGTTTCCGGCGTTTCCTCGCCTCATGCGCCTCCTCACTGCTCCAGTTTTACGACGGTCTGTCTCAGGCTCTTTGCCACTTTCAAGTTCTGGGTTTTTTGTACGTAAGAAACGAACTTGTCTGTCCATATTTTTCTAAAAATCTGCTGAATGCTCACTAAAGTTATAAATGAAATTCAAAGTACTTACCCGATGGAAGAATTTCTCTAATCTTTCTTTCAGAAGCTCGACGCCTCCGTCTTCCATGGCTTTCAGAAATGTTCCATTAAAAAGCTATGAGGTAAAAGACGGCAGAAAAAAAAATCAATTTCCTGTGCTCACTTTTTCAGTAGAACAAGTTCTTTTTTTCCTTTAGATTATTAATTCAGCTCATTAAATCTCCCAGTTCTTTTCAACAGAAAAAATATTTACATGAGAAAAGCTGAGTTAAAAATATAAGTTACAAAAAAATACTGTTAAGTGATGCTGTCTTATATATGAAACTGCCTAATTGCTCTGGGCATCTTTCAAAAATTTCAACTCACCCTGAAGTTTCAATTTATATAAATAATATCACCCAAATTTTTATTTTTCAGTTTTCTTTCAATGAACGGAATCACCATTTTTATCCCTTTTTTTTTTTTGAGACGGAATCTCGTTCTGTCACTCAGGCTGGAGTGCGGTGGCGCAATCATAGTTCACTGCAGCCTCGACCTCCCAGGCTCAAGCGATCCTCCCACCTCAGCCTGCCAAGTAGCTGGGACTACAGGCATGCACCATGACACCTGACTAACTTGTACAAACATTTTTTGTAGAGATGGGGTCTTGCTATATTGCCCAGACTGGTCCTGAACTCCTGGGCTCAAGCAATCCTCCCACCTCAGCCTCCCAGAATGCTGAAATTACAGGTGTGATACACTGTGCCCTGCCTCACTGAAATGTTTAAATCATAAAATTATCTGCATTCTGTACGTTCCTTGAGGACAGAGACACACGTTTTCATCAGTGGGGACACATTCCCACTCTGAGGCTGAGAGAGAGAAGGGAGTTCAATACTTGCTGAATAAATGTGGGCATAAACCTCACTACCTGTTTCCAAGGCCTCATTATTTTCTTCTCTAAGAGAAATACACAGTCACTTTGCAGTCACTGAAACATTTCTCTTTAAACAACCCTGGAGCCTATATAAACAACCCTGGAGCCTATATAAACAGGGGTAACTGGTTGGACTCTCGGTTCAAAACGAATGCCAGGCTTACCTTGTACATGCTGTAGCACTGCTGTAGCACTGAACTGTAAACCTTGTCCTGCAAACACAAAAACACAGCACAGATCTCAATTCGAGGGAAAACAATGTCTATCGGAGAGATGACAAAGCTACACTGACTCTTGGCCAAACGGTATAATGTTTATCAACTTGGTCCCACAATAGTTGTGTGCTGAAAAAGTGTTTACTTTTTTTTTCTTTTGTGAGATGGAGTTTCACTCTGTTGTCTAGGCTGGAGCGCAGTGGTGCAGTCTCAGCTCACTGCAACCTTTGCTTCCCTGGTTCAAGCGATTCTTCTGCCTCAGCCTCCTGAGTAGCCGGGATGACAGGTGTACGCCACCATTCCTGGCCAATTTTTATAGTTTTAGTAGAGACAGGGTTCCGCCATATTGGCCAGACTGGTATTGAACCCCTGACCTCAAGTGATCTGCCCGCCTCGGCTTCCCAAAGTACTAGGATTACAGGTGTGAGCCACTGTTCCCAGCCAGAAGTGTTTAAATTCTAATTTGTGACTTAGTAAGCCTTACTTTAGGAGGGCTTTCAATGTAGATGAAGAGCAGAAGGTATTAGTGAGATAGGGTGCATATACATTTTAAAAAGACTGTGCTCATGTAAACGATAAACATAAACCTTTGCTATATACCCCGAGAAACTTCCGCAAAAGCCACCGAGTTTAAATCCGACCAATTGAGGGATTCAACATACTCAGTAATACATCTAAAATAAATAAATAATGACACATTACCAACAACTCCTCCTCTTGATATTCAATAACTGGTTTCCCATCTTTACTCTGTTTTTCAATTACAGGATTCCGAACAACCTGCAAAGTTTGATAAACTGAAATTATACAATGAATTCATTATACCATGTTTTTTATTTTGCCTTAATTTAAAAACTTTGAACATGCTATAGCACCAGAAACACAACTTCTTAAAACAGCCCCAAGAACAAATAAAGCAAATAGGAAGAACTTGATTTTAAAATTACAACCAATTTTATTTTAATGTTACTTGGACGCAATAGCCAGAGAACTTTCCCAAATTCTGAATAGTAATGATCACCCATAACTTCACCGTACAATTTCAGAAAGATACACCGTGTATGTAAATACCATGACCATCCAGAAATGTTCTTCTGGTTCATTGAAGAACTGTCTATTCTTCTGGGTATGTAAAGATTTTGCAGGTTTTGATGGGCTAAAGGTCCTACAAAGGTTAAAAAAATATGTTTGAGACAATTCTCCAGCAGAAGTTTTAAGAATTCACTGAACTCTAAAAGGCACACTTAAAGGTATTACCTTGTGAACTGTACAATAGCTTCACACAATCCGACATTTCTAATCTTTTCATTCTTTTCTACCTCATTTGGATGATAAAATAAAATCTTATTTTCCTCCTGAAACATGAAGAAACAGAAGCACATTAATATAAACATTTCATCTTAGCTACTGAAAACGCTAAG